>NC_061090.1:58767898-58802898 GCF_015104395.2 Macrobrachium nipponense | reverse complement strand
GCACCATTAATCCGATGGCGGCAGGAGCCTTGGTGTCGTCGTTGGCGTCCCTCAGGGGGCGCGAAATAGCCTCATTATGGAGCTTAAAACCAGGTTAGCAAACGCCACCGAAGTGAATGTTTGGGAGCTAAGCAGTTTTGGGATGGGGATAACAGCTGGTCAGACGTCGCTCGTTCGTTTTCTCTGGCTGGATATTAATTCCCCTTCTTCTTCTTCCTTCTCCTTCTTCTTCTTCTTCTTCTTCTTCTTCTAGGTATTTAAGAAGGCTGTGATTATTATTATTAGTTTTATTACTATTATTATTATTATTATTTGTAAATTTTATTTTTATTATTTATTTATTTTGTCTTTCACAGTAATCCTATTTGACTGGGTGGTTTTTATAGTGTTTTTTTCTTAATTTTTATTATTTATTTATTCTTTTATTTATCTATTTTGTCTATCACAGTCATCCTATTCGACTGGGTGCTTTTTATAGTGTATTTTATTTGTGTTATTTATTTATTTTGTCTATCACAGCCATCCTATTCGACTGAATAATAATAATAATAATAATAATAATAATAATAATAATAATAATAATAATAATAATAATAATAATAATAAACCAGTGAAGACGAGTGGCTAAAGAGTGCATGGGAAGAAGGACTAATAAAAGTAGACGAAGACCCAGAAATATACAGAGACAGGAGAATGACAGACAGAACAGGGACTGGCACCAACAAACCAATGCACGGACAATACATGAGACAGACTAAAGAACTAGCCAGCGATGACACATGGCAATGGCTACAAGAGGGGAGAGCTCAAGAAGGAAACTGAAGGAATGATAACAGCGGCACAAGATCAAGCCCTAAGAACCAGATATGTTCAAAGAACGATAGACGGAAATAATATCACTCCCATATGTAGGAAGGGCAATACGAAAAATAAAACCATAAACCACATAGCAAGCGAATGTCCGGCACTTGCACAAAACCAGTACAAAAAGAAGCATGATCCAGTGGCAAAAGCCCTCCACTGGAGCCTGTGCAAGAAACATCAGCTACCTTACGTAATAAAAGTGGTTCAAGCACCAACCTGAGGGAGTGTAGAAACGATCGGCCTGGAGCCTGTGCAAGAAAACATTCACTACCTTGCAGTAATTAAGTGGTACGAGACAAACCTGAGGGAGTGATAGTGAAACGATCAGGCCTGGAGCCTGTGCAAGAAACATCACTACTACCCTTGCAGTAATAATGTACGACATACAACCTGAGGGAGTGATAGAAAACGATCAGGCAAAGATCCTCGGGACTATGGTATCAGAACGGATAGGGTGATACGTGCAACAGACCAGACGTGACGTTGATTGACAAATTCAAGAAGAAAAGTATCACTCATTGATGTCGCAATACCATGGGACAAAAGAGTTGAAGAGAAAGAGAGGGAAAAAATGGATAAGTATCAAGATCTGAAAATAGAAATAAGAAGGATATGGGATATGCCAGTGGAAATTGTACCCATAATCACAGGAGCACTAGGCACGATCCCAAGATCCCTGAAACAAAAGGAAGCTTGGGAAAAACTTAGAGGCTGAAGTAGCTCCAGGACTCATGCAGAAGAGTGTGATCCTAGAAACGGCGCACATAGTAAGAAAAGTGATGGACTCCTAAGGAGGCAGGATGCAACCCGGAACCCCACACTATAAATACCACCCAGTCGAATTGCAGGACTGTGATAGAGCAAAAAAAAAAAAAAAAAAAAATAAATAATAGTAATAATAATAACTATGAATGTATATTCATGTAATGATAATAAAACCTACTTCTCATAAACTGTTTGAATAAACAATTGACGCGTTTCTCCCACACGCATTGCAGATCGGCCCACGGACAATAATTCACCAAATGGAAAAGTAATCAAATGAGAACAAATTGCTATAACCTGTCATCCGCGAAAACACAGGCTGGTCACCATCTATCTCACCGACGCCGCCAAAGTGATAGAAAACGGCGTCACTAAATTGAGAAGGTGTAGAGACCGCAGGCATTTTTTTTTATTTTTTTTTGCTTGCAGCTGCGTGAATGAGAAAAGAATGATATAGAAAATTAATTTAAAAATGGACATATTTCGTTTGTTCCTACCTGTCGTTTGCTATTTGTGTTTACTTTGTGTTTATATATTTGTATATATATTATATGTATATATAAATAAATATATGTACGTATATGTACATATTCATATACATGCATATGCATATTTATATACATAAAATAAAGGTAATTTCACGGAGGAAAATGAAATTACCTTTGTTTTATTTATATATATTTCGTGATCAAGCTATTGATGTATATATATATATATATATATATATATATATATATATATATATATATATATATATATATCTATGAATATGTATATATCTACATACATGCATATACATATATATCTCTATCACATCACTAGCAATGCCTTTATTCCATCTTTAATTTCTTAAGTCTTTTGACCCGTGTATTTTCCCCCTGTTTTATTTGTAAGGGTAGGTGGTATGGAGTACTACGGTGTACTATGGTGTGAAAAGTAGAGTTGAGGGATGGGGGACGGGTGGAGTGGGGGGGGGGGGGGGGTTGGGGGGGGGGGGGGTTATTGCTTATGGTGGAGTAATAATAGTCGTCAACGAATTCACCATCAAGAGGTAATGATGATTGCCAGAGTTGGGGGAAGGGAAGGGAAGGCTTCTGTTGATGAAGTTTTCCCCTGATTTGATTTCCCCTCGGGATGAAGTTTCCCTAAACTGAATTTTTCCAAAAAAATAAAAAAAGAAAAAATAAAAAACAAAGAAAAATAAAATAAAATTCCATATTTAGTCGAAATATTTTCCTTCGAATGAATCATTCAACCGTTATCGAAAAAGAATTCCGATCATTGTGTTCCCCCCAAACTGTAAAAAACTTCCGATATTTTTCTTTCTATTATTCGAGGAAAATGTTCATTCATCCGATAAAAAATGCAATAAACCTGATTCATTCAAAAAAAACAAATTTCTGATTCATTCCAAATGACAACCAAAAGTCCTAAAACCTGATTCATTCCAAAGAAAACCTCGATATCCTGATTCATTCCAACGGAAATTTCGATATTCCGAACTTTCCGTTGGAATGAATCATTATATTTTCGTTGGAATGAATCATTATATTTTCGTTGGAACGAATTTGAATATCGAAATTTCCATTGGAATGAATCAGGATATCGAGGTTTTCTTTGGAATGAATCAGGTTAAGGAAGGTTTCTTTGGAATGAATCAGAAATTTTTTTTTTTAATGAATCAGGTTATTGCATTTTTAGTCGGAATGAATTGGAACATTTTCCTTCGAATAAATAAAAATATCGAGGTTTTAGTTGGAATGAATCGGAATATTTTCCTTGGAATGAGTCACAGTATCGAAGATTTAGTTGGAATATTTTCCTTGGAATGAATCACAGTATCGAAGATTTAGTCGGAATATTTGTCTTGGAATGAATCACATTATTTTAGATTTAGTCGCAATATTTTCCTTGGAATTGGTCACAGTTTCGAAGATTTAGTCAGAATATTTTCCTTGGAATGAACCACAGTATCGAAGACTTAGTAGGAATATTTTCCTTGGAATGAGTCACAGTATCGAAAATTTAGTCGGAATATTTTCCTTGGAATGAGTCACAGTATCGAAGATTTAGTTGGAATATTTTCCTTGGAATAAATAACAGTATCGAAGATTTAGTTGGAATATTTTCCTTGGAATGAGTCACAGTATCGGAGATTTAGTCGTAATATTTTCCTTGGAATGAGTCACAGTAGCGAAGATTTAGTTGGAATATTTTCCTTGGAATAAAATCACATTATTTTAGATTTAGTCGCAATATTCCTTGGAATTGGTCACAGTTTTCGAAGATTTAGTCAGGATATTTTCCTTGAATGAAACCACAGTATCGAAGACTTAGTAGGAATATTTTCCTTGGAATGAGTCACAGTATCGAAAATTTAGTCGGAATAGTTTTTCGGGCCTTGGAATGAATCACAGTATCGAAGATTTAGTTGGAATATTTTTCCTTGGAATAGATAACAGTATCGAAGATTTAGTTGGAATATTTTTCCTTGGAATTGGAAGTCACATTTTCCGAAGATTTAGGGGGTTAGGAAATAAATGAGTAGTTCGAATATTTTCCTTGGAATAACACAGTATCGAAGGATTTAAGGTTGGGAATCTTTTTCCTTGGAATAAATCACAGTATTTCGAGAATTAAGTTGGAATATTTTCCTTGGAATAAATCACAGTATCGAAGATTTTAGTTTTGGAATATTTTCCTGGAATGGAATCACAGTAGTAATCGAAGATTTAAGTTGAATATTTCCTTGGAATAAATCACAGTATCGAAGATTTAGTTGGAATATTTTTCCTTGGGAATAAATCACAGTATCGAAGATTAGTTGGAATATTTTCCTTGGAATCAATCAAGGTTTAATGCAGAATGTTGGCATTTATTTTCCGTGGGAATAATACAGATCGATTTAGGAATCCGCTAGTTTGGAATTTTTCCTTGGAATGAGTCACAGTATCGGAGATTTATCGAAATATTTTCCTTGGAATGAGGTCACAGTATCAAAGATTTAATCGGAATATTTTTTCCTCCTGGAATGAGTCACAGTATCGGGAAAGATTTTAGTCGCAATATTTTCCTTGGAATGAGTCACAGAATCGAAGATTTAGTCGGAAATATTTCCTTGGAATGAGTCACAGAATCGACGGTTTAGTTGGAAATATTTTCTTGGAATGAGTCACAGATCGAAAGGGAAATTTAGTTGGAGTGGATTTTTCCTTGGAAGAGTCACAGAATCGAATTTATTTAGTTTTTCCGGAATATTTTCTTGAATGAGTCACAGGATTTTCGAAGATAGAATATTTATTGGATAATTTTCCTCGGAATGAGCCACAGTATCGAAGATTTTAGGGATATTTTTCCTTGGAATGAGTCACAGTTTCGAAGATTTAGTTGGAATATTTTCCTTGGAATGAGTCACAGTTTCGAAGATTTAGTTGGAATATTTTCCTTGGAATGAGTCACAGTTTCGAAGATTTAGTTGGAATATTTTCCTTGGAATGAGTCACAGTATCGGAGATTAAGTTGGAATATTTTCCTTGGAATGAGTCACAGTATCGAAGATTTAGTCGCAATATTTTCCTTGGAATGAATAACAGTATCGAAGATTTAGTTGGAATATTTTCCTTGGAATGAGTCACAGTATCGAAGATTTAGTTGGAATATTTTCCTTGGAATGAGTCACAGTATCGAAGATTTAGTCGGAATATTTTTGTTGGAATGAATCACAGTATCGAAGATTAATTGCAATATTTTCCTTGGAATGAGTCACAGTATCGAAGATTTAGTCGGAATATTTTCCTTCCAATGAATCACAATATCGTAGATTTAGTCGGAATATTTTCCTTGGAATGAAGCACAGTATCGAAGATTTAGTTGGAATATTTTCCTTGGAATGAGTCACAGTATCAAAGATTTAATCGGAATATTTTCCTTGGAATAAGTCACAGTATCGGAGATTTAGTCGGAATATTTTCCTTGGAATGAAGCACAGTATCGAAGATTTAGTCGGAATATTTTCCTTGGAATGAGTCACAGTATCAAAGATTTAATCGGAATATTTCCTTGGAATGAGTCACCAGTATTCGGAGATTTAGTCGGAATATTTCCTTGGAATGAATCACAGTATCGAAAATTTAGTTGGAATATTTTTCCTTGGAATGAGTCACAGTATCGAAGATTTAGTCGGAATATTCCTTCAATGAATCACAAATCGTAGATTTAGTCGGAATATTTTCCTTGGAATGAAGCACAGTATCGAAAGAATTTAGTTTGGAATATTTTCCTTGGAATGAGTCACAGTATCGAAGATTTAGTCGGAATATTTTCCTTGGAATGAGTCACAGTATCAAAGATTTAATCGGAATATTTTCCTTGGAATGAGTCACAGTATCGGAGATTTAGTCGGAATATTTTCCTTGGAATGAATCACAGTATCGAAAATTTAGTTGGAATATTTTCCTTGGAATGAGTCACAGTATCGAAGATTTAGTCGAAATATTTTCCTTGGAATGAATCACAGTATCGGAGATTTAGTCGGAATATTTTCCTTGGAATGAATCACAGTATCGAAGATCTAGTTGGAATATTTTCCTTGGAATGAGTCACAGTATCGAACGTTTAGTCAAAATTTTTCCTTGGAATGAATCACAGTATCGAAGATTTAGTCGCGGAATATTTTGCGTTGGAATATATATATATATATAATATAATATATATATATATATATAGTATATATATATTATATATATATACACACATCTATATATATATATATATATATATATATATATATATATATATATATAGATGTGTATATATATAATATATATATATAGATGTGTATCTTGGATGAGTCACAGTATCCGAAGATGTTTAGATAGTCGGAATATTTTGTTGGAATGAATCACAGTAATCGAAGATTAATTGCAATTTTTCCTTTGAAATGAATCCACAGTTATATCGAAAATTTAGTTGGAATTTTTTCCTTGAATGAGCCACAGTAATCGAAGATTTAGTCGAAATATTTTCCTTGGAATGAATCACAGTAATCGAGATTTAGGGTTCGGAATAATTTTCTGGAATGAATCACGTATCGAAGATCTAGTTGGAATATTTTCCTTGGAATGAGTCACAGTATCGAAGATTTAGTCAAAATTTTTCCATTGGAATGAATCACAGTATCGAAGATTTAGTCGGAATATTTTTCGCTGGAACCTTGGTAATATATATAACTATAATAAATATATATATATATATAATAGTAACATATATATATATAATAACACACACAAACCCTTATATAAAAATAAATATATATACGATATATTACATTTTATATTATATAGTATAATATATATATATATATCTATATATATAAATATATATTTTTTAAAAATTTATTTATATATATATATATTTATATATAAATATAATATAATATATATATATCTACCCGTGTACTTATATTTCTCTAAACATAAATCTATCCCCCTGCAGATTTTGGTACCAAACCAATAACAATTTCCAACTCGATTGAATAATGTCGTCACGATTCATAAATCAGAATTACACTTTTATTCCAGCAGAGACTGAAAAAACCCGGCTCCAGCAAAGACAATGATTTGGAATTACCGATACGGTCAACTTTTGGATCTGGAAATCCAGTAAACAGCCGTAATTCAACAGTTTACGTGAAAATCGCCTCAGCATTCCAGCGAGGTAATTTGGGCCAAACTCGCCATTAACTACGAAAGTTGTGATGGATTTGACCTACTCAGGCCTCGTTCCCGAATGTCCACAGTTTCCCGAAGTCGTAAATTTATTATTCATTCATTTATTACTTCATTAAATTCATCTGGTTTTGTAATAAGTGATTTCTTTCTGAATTTCCCATTGCCTCTGTTACTTCTTTCTAATGAAAGCCATAATATTCTTTGGGAAGTTTGAATGTCACGTGGTGGTCTAGTTCCATATGAATAGGGTTTCATCATCTGAATAATAATAATAATAATAATAATAATAATAATAATAATAATAATAGGTTCTCTTGAATTTTAAGCCAATGGCCCTTTGGTGGTGGGCTAGTTCCATATGAATAGGGTTCATCATCTGAATAATAATAATAATAATAATAATAATATAATAATAAATAATAATAATAATAATAATAATAATATAGTTCTCTTGAATTTCAAGCCAATGGCCCCTGTGGTGGTGGGCTTGTTCTATATGAATAGGTTGCATTTTCTGAATAATAATAATAATAATAATAATAATAATAATAATAATAATATAATAATAATAATGTTCTAAAGGGTCCACAATAATACAAAGTGTAAAAAGTCTGTGTATAATTTTGAAGACTTTACAGAAAGCTTTCGAACCCTTCCCTGGGTTCATTTTCAGTCCAAATGAAGAATACGTTACGACAAGTACAGAGGTAAATTTAAAAAACAAGAGACGTTGAAGATCGTTGACAACGGTCGTTAGCTCGTTAATGGGCCAGGTGAAGAAAGAGGGTAGTTAACAACAACTGTTGTTAACTACCCTCTTTCTTCACCTGGCCCATTAACGAGCTAACGACCGTTGTCAACGATCTTCAACGTCTCTTGTTTTTTAAATTTACCTCTGTACTTGTCGTAACGTATTCTTCATTTGGACTGAAAATGAACCCAGGGAAGGGTTTCGAAAGCTTTCTGTAAAGTCTTCAAAATTATACACAGACTTTTTACACTTTGTGTTATTTTGTGGGACCCTTTAGAACATTATATATACTCTCGTGATAGAGAGTTTTTCCCTAATAATAATAATAATAAAGAGTTCTCTTGAATTGCAAGTCAGTGAGCCCTGTAATAATAATGATAATAATAATAATAATATACAGACTGAATCTGTAGAATATACAGCAGGAATCTCTTTAGAAAATACAGCAGGGATGTCTATAGCATATATAACAGGTATCTTTGTAAAAGAAGCAGCAAGAACCTTTATGGAATAAACAGTGAGAATATCTTTAGAATATACAGCACGAATCTTATACAGCAGCTCTCTCTCTCTCTCTCTCTCTCTCTCTCTCTCTCTCTCTCTCTCTCTCTCTCTCTCTCCTATATCAACAAATTAAGTCATGGTTTTATCGGCGCGCTGGCATTAACTCAACTACCACCCAGGGAAATTTCCCTCTGTGCTATTATGGCCGAGCATGACTCGAATTCCACGTCAAACGGTTAGACCCACCTCAGTGCTTACGACCTCTGGGCCTAGAAATTGGCCCTCATGCCTATTTTACAAAAACTCTAATATCTGTGATGTTTTTTTCTATTTATTTATTAATTTGTATATTTTACTCTCTTTTAATACGTGATTTGTTTCTGTATTTCCAATTACCTTCTGTTACTTCTTTCAAATGAACGCCATTATACAGGGTGTCCATTAAGTCCCAGTACCATTACAAGTAAAAAAAGAAAAAAACACCTGTAACGGTACTGGGACTTTGTGGACACCCTGTATTCTTTGGAAGTTTGAATTTCAAGTCAGTGGCCCCTTTGGTGGTGGGCTTGTTCCATATGAACAGGGTTCATCTTCTTGATAATAATAAAAAATAATAACAACAACAACAACAACAATAATAATAATAATAATAACAATAATAATAATAATAATAATAATAATAATAATAATAATAATAATAATAATAATAATAATAATAATAATAATATATCAGCAATATTCTTTCCTCTTAGCAGTTTTTCCAAACCTTCGTTACTATTTATCATAAAATTGCATTTCCTTATAATTTATAAGTTTCATCTGACCTCTTGTCTACTGGAATATGTTCCTAAATGTTGACTGATTTACTCATCTAGTTACCTGCTTATGTATAATCTATATTCACATGGTATCTGTTTACCTCCATTACAAGTGGTTCCCGTATCAGGGAGCTTAGTCACTAGTTAACTCGGTGTCATATTTATAAGCTGTGAGCCTCCTTGTGCTTCATCTAAATTTGCATGCAATTGCTTACATCCCTTATAATAAGTAATGTCCCGTATTAGGTAAATTCCTGACCGATATTTGAGAAAGCTATGATGGTGTAAATAAAATATATCTCTCGACAGACACGTGTAAAAAACTCCTAAAACTTTCTAAAGAAAGTGATAAAAGAATCATCTGATAACTTTGTTCATGGAGAAAAGCTGTGATGATATAAATAAAATATATATCTCTCGACAGACACGTGTAAAAAATGTCAAAATGTATCACGCACTCTGAAAACTTTCTAAAGAAAGTGAGAAAAGATTAATTTGATGAAGAAAACTTTGTCCTTGGAGAAAGCTGTGATAGTGTAAATAAAATATATCTCTCGACAGACATGTGTAAAAAACGTCTAAATGTATCACCCACTCTGAAAGCTTTCTAAAGAAAGTGAGAAAAGAATCATCTGATAACTTTGTTCATGGAGAAAGCTGTGATGATGTGAATAAAATATATCTCACGACAGACATGTGTAAAAAACGCCAAAATGTATCACCCACTCTGAAACCTTTCTAAAAAAATGAGAAAAGAATCATTTGATAACATTGTTCATGGAGAAAGCTGTGATGGTATAAAGTTATAAACAAAATATACCTCTCGGCAGACGTCTATAAATACACTAAAAATGCTTCACCAGCTTGGAATACCTTCTAATGAAACTGAGCAAAAATCATTTAATGAATGTCTCAGTCAGAGTCCTTTAGTCGACAAACGCCTCCAATGATAATTTCCTGTTTAATATTAGATTCATATTACAGTTAAAGACAAGTCTTATTTTCCTGTTGACATTCAACAGCTCTTCACAAAGGCTGTTGACACCTGACGCAATAGAATGACATTTGTACTGGCTCTTGAACGCAGGGTCGATTCGTTCAATGGGATTAGGATGACGGATACGCGACAGAAGACAAATACTTGTATGCTGGGAGGACATTCAGGAACACCATTGGACTGTATTTAATCATTTTGGGAACTCTCTCTCTCTCTCTCTCTCTCTCTCTCTCTCTCTCTCTCTCTCTCTGAGGGCGTTAGGAATTCAATAGGGCTGTAATCATTCATTTTAGGTCTCTCTCTCTCTCTCTCTCTCTCTCTCTCTCTCTCTCTCTCTCTGGTTAACCAACTGGGAAACATGCATACACGAAGTTATACAAACACATTTATAAATACAATATGAGGTTCATCATCTGAATATAATAATAATAATGAATTATTTTGAACTAAAGTCAGTGGCCCCTGTGTTGGGCTTGGTCCATATGAATAGGGTTCGTTTTCTGAATAATAATAATAATAATAATAATAATAATAATAATAATAATAATAATTTTTAAAAAATCCACAATTACATATTAAAATATATATTTTATTTTTAATATATAATTGTGGATTTTTAACATTTTGTTTTCACGTGACTGAATTTTCTTAATAATAATTTAATAATAATAATAATAATAATAATAATAAATAATAATAATAATAAATAATAATATAATAATACTAATACATTTGTCTTCGGGAAGTCCTTTGTTTTTTTTCGTAACGTGTTGCGGATCACCTTCTACGAATTCGTACGTAAAGAGGCGAATGACCCTTCCTCGAGTCTCTGTAATCATTTCGTAGTCAGGATTGTTACGATTGGAGATTCTTACAGAAGTCGTCCTCCGTCCTCCATTATTTTGGAGAGAGAGAGAGAGAGAGAGAGAGAGAGAGAGAGAGAGAGAGAGAGTAGCAGTACTGGTATTACTAGATGAAGTAGTAGTACTGAGAGATAGATAGACAGAGAGAGAGAGAGAGAGACAGACTAGCGGTACTGGTGTTACTAGTAGAAGTAATAGTACTGAGAGAGAGAGAGAGAGAGAGAGAGAGAGAGTAGCAGGAATTTGTTATTACTAGGAAGTAGTTAAGTACCTGAGAGAGGAGTAAGCATTTTCTGGTAATTGCCAAGCGAAGTTAGTAATGCTGAGAGAGAGAGAGGAGAGAGAGAGAGGAGAGAGAGAGAGAGAGTAGCAGTACTGGCATTAATAGTATAAGAAGTAGTAGTACTAAGAGAGAGAGAGAGAGAGAGAGAGAGAGAGAGAGAGAGAGAGAGAGAGTAACAGTACTGGTATTACTAGTAAAATTAGTAGTACTGAGAGAGAGAGAGAGAGAGAGAGAGAGAGAGAGAGTAGCAGAACTGGTATTACTAGTAGAAGTAGTAGTACTGAGAGAGGGAGAGAGAGAGAGTTGCAGTAATGGTATTACTAGTACAAGTAGTAGTACTGAGAGGAGAGAGAGAGAGAGAGAGAGAGAGAGAGAGAGAGAGAGAAATTAGCAGTAATGATATTACATGTAGAAGTAGTAGTACAGAGAGAGAGAGAAAGAGAGTACCAGTAGTAATATTACTAGTAGAAGCAGTAGTACTGAGAGAGAGAGAGAGAGAGAGAGAGAGAGAGAGAGAGAGAGAGAGAGAGAGACACGCGACGTTGCGTAATGTCTTGGTACGGGCTTTTCATAAAAAGTAATTGGATGGCAGTAATGATAAAGCAAGTCACGTGACTTCTTTAGACACATGACAAATGTTGCTTAGTCTAGAACTGGGAATTACATTTCTACAATAATTTAAAGTTTTTCTTTTTTATTTATTTGAGTTTTCTTTATTATCTCATATTTTTTTTTTTAGAAAATTTGACGTCATCGTTAACCTTACCTTAGGGCTTCAAAGAGAGAGAGAGAGAGAGAGAATTAAATAAATAATTAATTAAATAAAACAAGTTTTTTGTACAGCGTGTAATGCTACATAAAACCCTTGTCCGCGGCCCATGAAAATTTCAGCCACGGCCCAATGGTGACCTGTGTTGTTGGCGCCAATAGCGGTGCCAGACGCACGATCATGGCTAATTTCAACAGCCAATAAAATAAAAACTACTGAGGCTAGAGGGCTGCAATTTAGCACATTTGATGATTGGAGGGTGGATGATCGACACAATAATTTTGCAGCCCTCTAGCCTCAGTAGTTATTAATATCTGAGGGCTGGAAAAAAGGCTCATTGCATGGAAGGATTAAATCTTAATCCCTGTCTCCCTCGATAAAAAAAAAAAGAAAAAAAAATGGAATTCTTGCAAGATATCAGCCGGAGTGAAACCCTGAACTTAAATGAACAAATTGTCTAAGCAAAAGACCTTTGGGAGAAATATAAAACGTGAATATCAATAGTGTAAATTCTCCAAGTCAGATCGAGCTGACGAAATACAATTATCTCTGAGCTTGCGAGAAATTATTTCGCTTGGAATAATCCAGAGAGAACACTTCTGGAATTATTATAATGTAAGAGAAGATTATGCATCTCGATTGAGTTGCGATCATAAAAATCTTTGTTTTTCTATCTTTGTCGGTAAACTGTTGCTTACGAAAATATCTAATGTGAATTTTAACTTGGAATAGTCGACCGTCAAGGCAGGGAGATTATGAAAGCATGTGGAAAATAAATATCGTTGGTTTTATTACTCAACACACGATGAGTTGTCCAGTCTAATCGGCACTGAATGATTTTGAAAGAGTGTGTTATTTTTGTATAACAGCGTTTTTCCTTTTTTTGATTTCTGTGTCGATGTAGAATGGTTATATTGGCTCGACAAAGTATTCATATGTCATAAACGAATAATTATTACTTCTCTCTCTCTCTCTCTCTCTCTCTCTCTCTCTCTCTCTCCTCTATGCATATATATCATATATATGTATATATATATATATACGTATATCATATATATAAATTGATATATATATATATATATTATAATATATGATATATATTCATAAAATATATATTGTTACGAAGTGCCAAGTATCTGGTTACTATGCATCAAATATTACCTCACCAAAAGCCAGACACCTGAACCCTCATAACACGTTTAAACGACTGAATACTCTAAAGGCAACAGTGATCCCTTAACACTTACCAGTATTGCAGAAAATCAGACTAAGTTCATCAAAACAGGTGTGAGGTAATCTTGTAAGTAATTAAATTAATCAAAGGGCATCACTCCATCAACAACTTTAAAAGTCTAAGTATTTCCCTGATTTCAGAAGTCTAAGTACTTCCCTGGTTCTAAGTCACTTCAAATAAATTGAAGGAAAGCAAATCAATTACCACTCTATGTCTCTACCTATCATCAATATAATCATAATCAAATATACTTATACTGGTGTAAGATAAAGAAAACACTTATAAAAATTTTAAATACAAAAATTTATTATTAAATTCAAAATTTATAAGTAAAATTCACTCAGGGAAAATTACTGTTACTTGAAAACAAAGTAAAATTTAATTAATTCTTGAATCAAATTAAGTAAAATTAAATCAAAATTAATTTATCACAAAATTCAAGAAAATTAATTCAATCAAAATTCAAAAGTATTAGGCAATAATTGAAAATCTGAAATTAATTCACAAGTGCTAAACAATAATAAATCTTGAAAAGAATTCTAAGTAAATGCAAATTAATTCACAAGTGTTAAATTTAATTAAATATGCAATGATAAAGCAATGAAAATAACTAAGCCAATTAAATTGTGAATGCAAATGAAAATATAAAATAAAAAGACACACTTCAATAAGAAAATGAACAAGTGCACAAACAATGGAACAATCACAAATACAAAAATATGCAATGTGTAAAAGTGTAAATCTTTTCCACTCAAAACACTGTACCAACAGTTTTTACCAAACCTTCACAACCATCTGTTATTAGTTAACCACACTCCCTATCTATTATTAGTTAAACACAATTCCTATCCGTTATTAGTTGCAACTAATAAAAATATAACACTTCATCTTTTTGGTATACCAACTTCTTTCTCTGCTGCAGTCTTGTCTTACACAATTTCACAAAAACCAGGCGCCGTTACAAAATGATGTTTGTTCAGATTCCACAAAAGAAATTAAATAACACTAAATAAACTCTAAGAAATATAAAATATGAAATTCTCACAAGTTACGAGTGACCAATTTACGTTACGTTAATATAATCTCAAGGATTGTCGCGGGAGTGAGAGAGAGAGAGAGAGAGGAGAAAGAGAGAGAGAGAGAGAGAGCGAGAGAGAGGATCAGAGAGAGAGATCCTAACTGCCCTCGACGGTCTCAAGATAGAATCAAATCTACTTTCTTTATGAAAACTCAACAGGGCAGATGACACAAACGTTCTTGGCACGAAAGCTTCCAGAAAGATCGAAATCTGATGCAATCTCACATACAAAATGTGCAATTCCCACGTGGGACTTGACAAAGACATACGCGTACAAGACGAGTCTGTTAAAAAAAAGACACACACTCTACTTGATCGAAACGGAGGCTGTGCGACAATTAAGATTGACATGTTTTGATAACAACGCAAGACTCAATTCTCTCGCTATCAAACGCGTTGACAGAATAGGGAAGGAAACGGAGATCTCTGAGTTCCTCTAATCTCAAAGTGTTGACATAAAAGTTAAACATTCGTAGTTTCAAAAAGACAAAGTAAAAATCTCTCTCTTTTTACGTTATATATATATATTCTTTTACAACATGCAATGCGAAATCTGAACACACATTTAAAACATCCTATTCTAAGCTATCTAGGAATCTGAAAAAATGTTGCATAATTCTACATGACATTTCAAAGAGGGGAAACATGCATTTTGAAAGTAGTAATATATGATATACCTCCCCCCATAAGATTTTTTATCACGGTGTTGAAGCCAACTATTCGCAACGAGATAAATAATCAGGAACTACATTGTTTTTGCCACTAATGTGCTGCACTCTTAAGTTATACTGTTGCAGGCACAAAGACCACCTTTGATTATGGTTTTCATTTTCTGGATAAATGATAGTGGATTGTGATCAGACAACACTAAAATTTCTTCATTCCTAGGTCTATTCACATACACTTCAAATTTTTTCAATGCGGTGATTTAGGCTAAAGTTTCCTTCTCAATTGTCGAATATACTTTCTGATGTTTTTTCAGTTTTGTAGACATGAAGCACACAGGATGGTATATATTATTTTCATCTTCTTGAAGTAGAACAGCTCCAACGCCACAGTCTGACGCATCAACTTGTATCACAAATTTCTTGTCGAAGTCTGGAGCTTAAAGTACTGGTCTTGAAGTTAAAATGGCTTTTACCTTCTCAAAGGATTCTTGACACTCTGGAGTCCAAATAAACTTAGCTTTGGGACTAGTCAAGTCTGTCAAGGGAGCTACTACGGCTGAGAAATTTGGGCAAAAACGATGATAGAAACCAGCCATGCCTAAAAATCTCTGTAGCTGTTTCCTGGTAGTAGGTGCAGTAGCCTTACGGATACCTTCTACATTAGCATTTACTGGAGCAAAAAGGCCTTTCCCAACTTCAAACCCAAGATACTGTACAGTTGCCTTTCCAAACTCTCTCTTCTCTAAGTTGACTGTTAATCCTGCTTCTTGTAGTTTCTTGAAAACTTTCCTCAGAATCTTCAGATGTTCTTCCCACGTTGTAGAGTAAATCACGATGTCATCTAGGTACACACCTTCTCCTTCTATTGATCCTAGCAGTTGATCCATCACTCGTTGAAATGTTGCGGGTGCATTCATCAGACCAAACGGCTGAACAGTATACTGATACAGTCCAAATGGAGTAATAAAAGCTGACAGCAACTTCGCATTCTCATCTAAGGGAATTTGATAATATCCTTTCAACAAGTCTATCTGGAAAACAAACTTGGCTTGCCCAATATTATCAAGTAACTGATCTATAAGAGGCAAAGGATAATTATCAGCCACACTGATATAAAAGAATTCAGCTTCCTATAATCAGTACACATCCTAAATGAACCATCTGGCTTCTTCACTAACACCACAGGAGAATTGAAGTGACTTGAACTGGGTTTGTGCTAATCCATGTTGCAGCAAATACTCAACTTCTTTCTTCAAAACATCTCAATGATACAGTGATAAGCGATAGGCTCTTTGCTTGAAAGGTTTTCCATCTTCTTGAATCTTGATTTCATGCTTGGTCAGATCAGTACATCTAGGCACATCTGAAAAAATTTCTGGAAAACTTCTAATTACGTCACTTAAGTCTTCGCCTTGTTCACACTCAGATGTTTCAGTTTTATCCTCAAACAAATTTTCCAAAATTGAAGAATTATTCATCTTACTTGCAGTTCCCAATTCATAGCCATCATCGTCTTCTGTAGATAAAGTTGTCTGGGTTACTGACACAGTTTCAGTTTTAGTTTCTGAGAAATAAGGTTTCAAGAGGTTCACATGTATCTTCCTTTGTTTTCTTCTTCCTTCTGGTGTTTCAACCACATAAGTTCTATCACTTAACTTCTGAATTATCTTGTAAGGACCTTGAAATTTATTAGTGAGGGGAAATCTCTTGACAGGTAAGAACACTAACACTTGTTGACCAACACTAAAACTTCTTAGCTTAGCCTTAGCATCAAATCTCCTTTTCATTTTCTCTTGACTCGATTTTCAAGTTTTCTAAAGAGAATTTTCTAATCTCTTTCAACCTTTTCTTTAAATTCTTCACATACTCTCCTTGGCTTTCCTCTTGATTTTCTTCCCAATTTTCTGCAAGAATCTTCAACGGTCCTCTCACCTCTCTTCCAAAAATCATTTCATTAGGTGAACATCCCATACTTTCTTGGTAAGCACTCCTAATTTCAAACAACATTAATGGTAAACCAACATCCCATTCTCTTCCTGACTCAGAACAATACTTTTGTCAGCATACTTTTCAATGTTTGATGGAACCTTTCCAAGGCACCTTGAGTTTCTGGATGATAGGCAGTAGACTGAACTGTTGTTTCACTCCTAACAAATTCATCACATCCTGGAAATAACTTTCGAAGTAAAGTTTTGTTCCTCTGTCACTTTGTACTATTTCTGGTATTCCAAACTTGAGAAAAACTCCACAAGTTTTCAGCAACTATCTTGGCAGATATGTTTCTAACAGGGATTGCTTTCTGGATACCTTGTCACAGGACACATTAATGTCGACAAATACTCATTTCCTTTCTTTGTTTTCGGCAATGGTTCAACCATATCTATAATAACTTTGCTAAAGGGTTCTCCTCTAACTTCTATAGGTTGTAGGGGGGCTTTCTTGATGGTTTCATTCGGTTTTCCAGCTATCTGGCAGGTATGACACTCACGACAGAACCTACTAACATCTTTGTGAAGTCCAGGCCAGAAAAAATATTTCATGATCTTCTCCACAGTCTTCCTGATTCCCATATGTCCAGACTCATGAGCTACTGCAACCACTTGCTTTCTCAACGGATATGGAATCAAAATTTGATGATATGCGCCCCATACAGCATCTCCTGGTATATCTGTAGGTCTATACTTCCTCATCAGTAAACTTCCTTCAGATAGTAACAGGTAGGAGTTTGTTGCATCTCTTCTCGATCAAACTCTGAAGAACAAATCAGTTAAACGATGCATCCTTCTTCTGCAAGTCCATCAGCTTCTCTCTTGTCACTTGACCAACTTCAAGGGTTGAATTCTTAACATCTGCTAAACCAGGTACTGTAGTTTCACTACTGTCTTCAGTAACACTTTGACTACTCGGAGTCTCTTCAGGAACATCAGGTTCTTCTTCGTCGTCGTCTTCTTCATCTTGGGAAATCTCTTCTTGGTCAGCACTATGGGAAACTTCACTTCCCTGGAATAA
Source organism: Macrobrachium nipponense (assembly GCF_015104395.2). Taxonomy (NCBI): domain Eukaryota; kingdom Metazoa; phylum Arthropoda; class Malacostraca; order Decapoda; family Palaemonidae; genus Macrobrachium; species Macrobrachium nipponense. Next base: position 58,784,566 of record NC_061090.1, on the reverse strand, counting down.
TTCTTCTAAGCACAAAGATCCTTCACTTGATCCTTCTTGGGTGTGTAAATCCTCAGTTTCTTCACTTTGCAGTCGTAGTCCTCTTCATACTTCTGGTAGTTACACAACTAGGAAACAAGTGGGGGTTATTCTTCTCCAACTCTACTGTAGGACTAATCCTCAATGGTTTGGTCTGTCACTACAGGACAAGGAATAAATGGCACACCACAACTTCATTCCCCAACAGAAACATGAATACCTTCTACAGCCAGTGAGTCCCTTTACAGCAAAATCAATATTCCCTGTCACCAATTCACATGACAGGTGTAAGCGGCATATAGGAGTTACTTCCTCTCCTCCTATACCCTTCAAAATAACTGAATCTCCTGTGAGACTCTTCTCCAACTGAGGGTGAGAACCACGTACTACCACACTATGGTTACTCCCTGTATCATGTAATATCTTGACTGGTACCTGCATACTTCCTTCTTGAGTTGACAGCATACCCTCATAGATATATGGCTTAAAAGCCTCCACACTGCTAAACCACTCACTGCTTGAGGTAACATTTCCACTGGTTGCTAAACATTCAGCTTGTTTAGTTTCATTCTTCTCTGGAGTCTGATTCTTTCCACACTGCTCTTCGTAGTTTGTTTTACCTGGTCACCTTTTACAACTTGACCAACTGGTTTTGACTGCTGTTGATTCCCGGTAACAATCTTGACTGTAGTGTCCTACTCTTCCACACTTGAAACAAGACAACATTAGGTTTCTGTAACTGTCTTGAAAAACTGGATGAGGATTTCACATTAGTTTGCTGAGGTGTATTACCTTGTGTACTCTTGGTATTATCACTTGAAGGTTTCCCATTAAATTTTGTTCCTGTTATTGGAAAAGACTTAAAACCTGGGCGTTGTTGACTCTGATACTTGACATTGTAATTACGTTTCTACTGATTATATTGTAATCTTCACTAAGTGTAGCAGCTTTGTCAAGTTTCTTCACTTCTCTCTCTCTAAATAGGCTCTTATATGTTCAGGAATTCCCTTAAGATACTGTTCAAGATCAAGTAACTCTCCTAACTCATCAAAAGTTTTTACTTTAGCAGCTTCTACCCAACGTTTGAAACACCTTCTCACTTTGTAAGCATAATCTAAGAATGTTCCCTTCTCATCTTTTCTCAAATTTCTGAATCTCTCATTGTAGTACTCTGGGGTCATCTGGTAAACTTGTAGCACACTGTGTTTAAGTACCTTGTAATCTTTACACTGATCAGCTGTTAAGGCTAGATAAGCACTTCTCCCTTTACCAATCAAGACACTTTGTAGCAAAACTGACCATTTATCCTCTGGCCATCCCATAACTGAAGCCACTTTCTCAAAGTGATCAAAAAACTCATCTGGAGCTTCTTCAGTAAACTTAGGGATTAACTTCTGTACTCTCACTACATCAAATACAGGTTTTGATTACCTTGGTAAGAGTTAGACGGTGTTACAGGTAATGTGGATCTAGCTCTTATTAATTCCTTTCATTTCCCTTTCATGTCTTGCGATTTCTCTTTCCTCTTTTATCCTTTCTCTTTCCTTTCTGCTGCTTTTTCTTCTTCTCTTTCTCTTCTTTCTTGTTTTTCCCTGTCTATTCTTTCTCCTTCAGCAAGCATTTTTAGCTTAATCAAAATTCTCTTCTGCTTCAATGCGTCTAAGCTCTAATTCTGCATCACTTTTCTCTTTCTTTTCTGCTTGCTTATTTATGAGATCAGCACGTGCTACGTTCAACAACTCTTAAGCCAATTCTAACTCATCTTCATCAGTTATTCTACCAGAGTTTATCAATGATTCCATAGCAATACATCTTATTTGTACCTTTACCATACTAGTAGACACATAACAACCACATGCCTCTGCTAAAGCGCTCCACTGTGCTCTAGACAGAGTGGTTTCAGACAAAACTTGGATGGAAGGGGCTGCTAAAAATTCCTGAACATTGAACTGAGCCAATTTTCCTCTAAGTTATCACTTTACAATTCGATACAATAAATGCAAAAACAAAAAACTATATGGTCACTCTCCTAACAAAATAAATCCCTAACACCACCAGTATATACTAGAGTGATAATGAAATCTGCTTTCCCGGTCTCTGGGCACCATTAAACAATGTTACGAAATGCCAAGTATCTGGTTACCATGCATCAAATATTACCTCACCAAAAGCCAGACACCTGAACCCTCATAACACGTTTAAACGACTGAATACTCTAAAGGCAACAGTGATCCTTAACACTTACCAGTATTGCAGAAATAAGACTAAATTCATCAAAACAGGTGTGAGGTAATCTGTAAGTAATTAAATTAATCAAAGGGCATCACTCCATCAACAACTTTAAAAGTCTAAGTATTTACCCTGATTTCAGAAGTCTAAGTACTTCCCTGGTTCTAAGTCACTTCAAATAAATTGAAGGAAAGCAAATCAATTACCACTCTATGTCTCTACCTATCATCAATATAACATAATCAATATACTTATACTGGTGTAAGATAAAGAAAACACTTATAAAAATTTTAAATACAAAAATTTTATTAAATTAAATTCAAAATTTATAAGTGAAATTTCACAATATCAGGGAAAATTACTGTTACTTGAAAACAAACGTAAAATTTTAATTAATTCTTGAATCAAATTAAGTAAAATTAAATCAAAATTAATTTATCACAAAATTCAAGAAAATTAATTCAATCAAAATTCAAAAAGTATTAGGCAATAATTGAAAATCTGAAATTAATTCACAAGTGCTAAACAATAATAAATCTTGAAAAGAATTCTAAGTAAAATGCAATTAATTCACAAGTGTTAAATTTAATTAAATGTGCAATGATAAAGCAATGAAAATAACTAAGTCAATTAAATTGTGAATGCAAATGAAAATATAAAATAAAAAGACACACTTCAATAAGAAAATGAAACAAGTGCACAAACATGGAACAATCAACAAATACAAAAATACGCAATGTGTAAAAGTGTAAATCTTTTCCACTCAAAACACTGTACCAACAGTTTTTACCAAACCTTCACAACCATCTGTTATTAGTTAACCACACTCCCTATCCATTATTAGTTAAACACAATTCCTATCCGTTATTAGTTGCAACTAATAAAAATATAACACTTTATCTTTTTGGTATACCAACTTCTTTCTCTGCTGCAGTCTTGTCTTACACAATTTCACAAAAACCAGGCGCCGTTACAAAATGATGTTTGTTCAGATTCCACAAAAGAAATTAAATAACACTAAATAAACTCTAAGAAATATCAAATATGAAATTCTCACAAGTTACGAGTGACCAATTTACGTTACGTTAATATAATCTCAAGGATGTCGCGGGAGAGAGAGAGAGAGAGAGAGAGAGAGAGAGAGCGAGAGAGAGAGAGATCTAACTGCCTCGAGATCTCAAGATAGAATCAAATCTGCTTTCTTTACGGAAACTCAACAGGGCAGATGACACAAACGTTCTTGGCACGAAAGCTTCCAGAAAGATCGAAATCTGATGCAATCTGACATACAAAATGTGCAATTCCCACGTGGGACTTGAAAAAGACATACGCGTACAAGATGAGTCTGTTAAAAAAAAGACACGTACTCTACTTGATCGAAACGGAGGCTGTGCGATAATTAAGATTGACATGTTTTGATAACAATGCAAAACTCAATTTTCTTGCTATCAAACGCATTGACAGAATAGGGAAGCAAACGGAGATCTCTGAGTTCCTCTAATCTCAAAGTGTTGACATAAAAGTTAAACATTCGTAGTTTCAAAAAGACAAAGTAAAAATCTCTCCTCTTTTTTACGCTATATATATATATATATTCTTTTACAACATGCAATGCGAAATCTGAACACACATTTAAAACATCCTATTCTAAGCTATCTAGGAATCTGAAAAATGTTGCATAATTCTACATGACATTTCAAAGAGGGGAAACATGCATTTTGAAAGTAGCAATATATAATAATATATATATGTGTGTGTGTGTGTGTGTGTGTGTTTGTGCGTGTATATATATATATATATATATATATATATATATATATGTATATATATATATATATATGTATATATATATATATATATATATATATATATATATATATATATATATATATATATATATATATATAATATATATATATATCTATATGTATATATATATATATATTTTATATATATATATATATATATATATATATATATATATATATATATATATATATATATATGCATGAATAACTTGATCATGAAGTTCAGAAAACGTGATGCTATGTATAAATAAAGGTTTTTGCCACGAGGGAAAAAATAAAAAGCGAGATAGCAAAGAACTTTCGGTCTAGCACGACCCTTTACTTAGGCACAACTGATCATACAGAGGAAAAACATAGTAAAAGTAGGGTTAATATCTAAACTGACATTACAAGGTTAGCAATAAGGTCGATTTCACTCTACAGAAACGAGGAAATGCCTGAGGTCAAGATTAGCGATTTTTAGGCAGCCACACCTTGGAGGAGCACAAACGTGGTCAACAGAGGATTCATCCAGAAAACAATACATTTTGAAAAAACAAGGAGGCATATACAACTTATTGCCATGAAATTTACAAAAATGTTCCCAAAATATGAGTGAAAAGACGAAAAAGGATATAAATATATCGAGTAAGATAGATAGAGAGAGAGAGAGAGAGAGAGAGAGAGAGAGAGAGAGAGAGAAGGGGAGAAAGAGAGAGAGAGAGAAAAAATACTTCATAGAACCACAGACACTTTGATTAGAAAACTGGGCAGAAAATTAAACAACTTTATCGACAACAGTGATTGGACCAATAATGCTAGAAGTGATTGTGTTGTGAATTTAGCAAGGAAACAAAAAAGTGATAATGCAGTGCGTGCATTAGGCTTTGGGTTGTCTTTCTTCATTTGTAACAAACCCTCAGCTTTATCGATAGCGACAGCTCTATATAAGTTTGAAAAATACTGTGACTTACCACAAAATAATTATAGTGGACATATAGTGGTACGCATGCCTATCATGAAAATAACTTCCCCGCTCGCTACAGAAAACGTTTAAAAGAATTGAAGAATGATAATAGCTTACACATTACTAAGGCTGATAAATCCAATAGTTTAGTAGTTCTGGACAAAACTGACTACATATCATGCATGCGCACTTTACTAGAAGATGAAATAACTTACAAAAAACTCACAAAAAATCTGTTGGACCAAGTAATAAAAATACTTTAATATCAGTATCAAACAAATTCTTAAAGATAAAAAAAGAACTCTTGTGTAAATTAACTGTAAAGCGTCCCTCATTCCCTTATTTATATGGCCTAGGTAAAACTCTTAAGGAAAACAAACCTATGCTCCCAATTATTAGTACTGTAGGATCAATTGCTTATAAACTATCTAAATATCTTACTAAATTGTTATCCCCGCTACTTGGAACTGTATCTCATTCACACATCCGGAATTCTCTTGATCTTGTGGAAAAATTAAATAACATTGTAGTAAACCCTAGTGATATCTTTGTCAGTTTTGATGTATGTTCCTTGTTTACAAAAGTCCCTATTGACTCTGTGCTAGAATATTTAAGTAATGAACTTGTATTGCATGAATTACATATGTCCGTTAGTCACATAATTTCACTGATTGAGTTGTGTATTTGTGATTGCAGATTTATTTTTAATGGAGAATATTACCAACAAATATTTGGTATGTCCATGGGTAACCCTTTATCACCTCTCCTTTCAAACTTATATGTGGAATTTTTTGAAAGACAACACCTCTCGAATATCACACTTGTCCCCTTAAAATGGTATAGATATGTAGATGACATCTTAGTAGTCTTACCTGTTGGTATCTATGTAAAAAGATTTATTGTCTAAATTGAATAATTTAGTGCCATCCATAAAATTCACTGTAGAAATTGAAAATAACAATGTCATCCCTTTCCAAGATGTATTAATACATAGAGAATCTTTCCAATGTAAATTCAGTATTTATAGAAAACCCACAAATAATTTAACAATGCACATTTTTATTCTGGCCACCATCTTAATATTAAAATTTCAATTTTTTTCTTCTATGTTCCTTCGCGCTTTGCGTATCACGAGTCCACAATATCTTGACCAAGAAATAGAATACGTAAAAAAGATAGGAAACGATCTCTGCTACCCACCTCATATAATTGATTTATGTTATCAAAAAGCTCACAAAAAGTTTTATAGTGTTGCTATTAATGAAAAAAAAAATCCCTAAAAATGTACTCAGCTTGCCTTACTTTCGTGGATTTGAAACCATAAAATCAATATTTATATCGTTTAATGTTAATGTAGTATTCTCTTATAACAATACCTTTAAAGATATGATAATTAAGAATAGTCCCGTAACAAATAACAACATCATTTACAAAATTTCTTGTAAAGATTGCACTTTATGTGTACGTATTAAGCTGCATATGTATTCAGTTAGAACAGCCCAGACTTCAAATGCAGTTTATCTATCTGAGTGAAAAATCTCATTGTATTAATTGAGGCGATACCTTTGTAATTGCTAGATCTAATAACTATGTTTCAAGAAATTTACTGGAATCGGCAATTATATAAATCATTAATAAAAACAACCTAAATCTTAGTCTGGGATTGTACCATTTGGACCCATATATTTGTAAAATGTTTATGAAGGACCTTAAAATAAATGAGCTACTAATTAATTAGTCCCACATGTATATAGTTATTATTTATCTCTCTCTCTCGATATATTTATATCATTTTTTCGTCTTTTCACTCATATTTTGGGAACATTTTTGTAAATTTCATGGTAATAAGTTGTATATGCCTCCTTGTTTTTTCAAAATGTATTGTTTTCTGGATGATCATCTGTTGACCCCGTGTGTGCTCCTCCAAGGTGTGGCTGCCTAAAAATCGCTAATCTTGCCCTCAGGCGTTTCCTCGTTTCTGTAGAGTAAAATCTACCTTATTGCTAATCTTGTAATGTCACTTTGGATATCAAGCCTACTTTTACTATGTTTTTCATCTGTATGATCAGTTGTGCCTTAGTAAAGGGTTGTGCTAGACCGAAAGTTCTCGGCTATCTCGCTTTTCATTTTTTCGTTCGGCAAAAAACTTTAAAACCTATATTATATATATATATATATATATATATATATATATATATATCTATATATATATCATGTGTGTGTGTATATATATATATATATATATATATATATATATATATATATATATATATTATATAATGTACATATATTATATGTATATATAATATATATTAAATATTATATATTTATACGTATATATATATATATATATATATATATATATATATATATATATATATATGTATATGTATAAAAATATATACATATCCATATATATGAATAAAGAAGTAATACCCACATTCACGTCAACGTCAACTACAATAGCCGAGAAATTTCAAAGCAAATCTTAAAAAAAATGATGCCTGTATAAAAAGAAAATGTATAAAAATATATATATACGACATCAGGAAAGTAGAGCAACATAGAAAAAAAAGAAAACAAATGAGAACATCAATACCGGCGCGAATGAAACAGTTTCATATATCCGCATTCTGGATACGGGGTATCTTCGATGGCCCTAAGTCCCGTATCCGGAATATTTATTCCCTCGCAAATGGACTGCCGTTTGGAAGGATGCGTCAACCTTATTGGTTCTGGCGTCTGGGTGTCGTTTGGAAGCCCTGTTCCTGGATGGGGTTCCATTCGGGATCCACGGTTTCGAACCGAAGAATGTTTTAACTTCGAATGGCAGCTATTTTTCATTTTGGGAAAACCTTTCTGCGGTTGTTAGGTTTTGTGTTGCTAGTTTGTAGTTCGATGGGACGTGGTCACTTTATTATTATTATTATTATTATTATTATTATTATTATTATTATTATTATTATTTCGGAAGGAGACCCTCTCGTAGACATGTTTTGTTAAAAATGACTGCTGCTTCAGCACTATTAATCTTATAAAGAGTCTTCTCTATCTTTCTGATGACGGCTTTCTCGTTGTTGCTTAGACTGGCGAGCAACGCACCAAAGGGCATGGTAAAATTCGGTGGAGTCATTTGATTTATTATTGCTTATACAATTCTCTCTCTCTCTCTCTCTCTCTCTCTCACCCTCTCTCTCTCTCTCTCTCTCTAACGCGACGTTTCTTCCTGATCGACAGGACATTATCAAGCGATAACTGCTGAGGGACTGAATTCCAGTGGTTGTTGTTGTTTAAGATTAAGCTGGCCTTGTGCCAGCACGGGCTCTTGCTCACAGAGCAGCCCGTAAATTCCAGTGGCGAGTCCTTCTCCTTTTATCGTGGTGTTTGCGAGCTCTCCAGTAACGGTCAGAGCACTTCTCCGGTAGGTCGAGTTTTTATTGGTTCCCGGAAGGTGACTCATACGGCGCGTTGACGAGTCTTGCAGACCTTCTCAGGTAGGGGGTATCACCGGGAGCCTCTTGATTGGCTTCTACCTGCGTGACGTCACCCCTGGTATTATTCTCATGTCCGGTGTTCGTTCCATGCGCGCTGGTACTTTCGTTAGGGGAGAGGGGTGTGGTCCTCCTCACACACGTCGGTATCAGGAACGCTTCTTGGGTGGTATTGAGGGGATTGGCTTTTCCTCGAGGATGAGCAGCGCTTCTAGGAGACGCAGACTGGTGGGTCAGGTGCTCTCCCGATGATCTTAATATTCCTGACGATGTCGTCTCTCGTGATGTTTCTGCGGTGTACTGCAAGGGCGTGCTGCCTAATGGCGCCCTCCTGGGCGTGGCAGGAAATCCTTTTTGACAGGCGCATCGTCGTCATGACCGATGTAAACTCCCAGGGCATCCTTGGGCGGGGCGGGGCATACGTATCGGTAGACGACGTTGGACTGCTTCAGGGGGTCTCTGCCGGTGGGGAGGGTTGTTCTTCATCAGGAGGTCTTTTGTACGCCGATTCTTGTAGTAAATAATGAGGGACACTCTCTTTCCTTCCTCCATGGGGCGGACGTGTTCCTCTATTATTTTCTTCATGGCTGCTTCTTCTTCCTTGTATTGGTGGTGCATGAAGGCTTTATAGAAAAGTTTGATATCCTCCGGGGGCGGAATGTTCCTTCTCTCTTCCTCCGTCATGTACACTTGTCAAGGGCGGCTCGAGTTTCTCGGTTTACGAGTTTGTTCGAGTACCCATTGTTAATTAGCATCTGGGATGCTCGGTCGAGTTCGAGGTGTGTGTCCTGCCACGTCGAACAGTGCGAGAGGGCCCTCCTGACGAAGGCCCTGACGGTGGTGGTCTTGAACCGCGCAGGACACTCGCTATCACATTCAGACAAAGTCCGAGGTTCGTAGCTTTGGTATAACGGTAGTCGCCAACTTCTGATTCGTCTTCGTGACAAGGACGTCGAGAGGAAGGGGAGCCGATCGTTGCTGCTGTACTCGACGTCCTTGTCACGAAGACAAATCACAAGTTGGCGACTACCGTTTACACCAAAGCTACGAACCTCGGACTTTGCCTGAATGGTGATAGCGAGTGTCCTGCGCGGTTCAAGACCACCACCGTCAGGGCCTTCGTCAGGAGGGCCCTCTCGCACTGTTCGACGTGGCAGGACACACACCTCGAACTCGACCGAGCATCCCAGATGCTAATTAACAATGGGTACTCGAACAAACTCGTAAACCGAGAAACTCGAGCCGCCCTTGACAAGTGGTACATGACGGAGGAAGAGAGAAGGAACATTCCGCCCCCGGAGGATATCAAACTTTTCTATAAAGCCTTCATGCACCACCAATACAAGGAAGAAGAAGCAGCCATGAAGAAATAAGAGGAAACACGTCCGCACCATGGAGGAAGGAAAGAGAGTGTCCCTCATTATTTACTACAAGAATCGGCGTACAAAGACCTCCTGATGAAGAACAACCCCTCCCCACCGGCAGGAGACCCCTGAAGCAGTCCAACGTCGTCTACCTATACGTATGCCCCGCCCAAGGATGCCCTGGGATTTACATCGGCATGACGACGATGCGCCTGTCAAAAAGGATTTCCTGCCCAGCCCAGGAGGGCGCCATTAGGAAGCACGCCCTTGCAGTACACCGCAGAAACATCACGAGAGACGACATCGTCAGGAATATTAAGATCATCGGGAGAGCACCTGAACCCACCACGTCTGCGTCTCCTAGAAGCGCTGCTTCATCCTCGAGGAAAAAGCCTCCCCTCAATACCACCCAAGAAGCGTTCCTGATACCGACGTGTGTGAGGAGGACCACACCCTCTCCCCTAACGAAAGTACCAGCGCGCATGGAACGAACACCGGACATGAGAATAATACCAGGGGTGACGTCACGCAGGTAGAAGCCAATCAAGAGGCTCCCGGTGATACCCCCTACCTGAGAAGGTCTGCAAGACTCGTCAACGCCCGCTGTATGAGTCACCTTCCCGGAAACCAATAAAAACTCGACCTACCGGAGAAGTGCTCTGACCGTACTGGAGAGCTCGCAACACCACGATAAAAGGAGAAGGACTTTTTTACGGGCTGCTCTGTGAGCAAGAGCCCGTGCTGACACAAGGTCAGCTAAATCAAAAACAACAACAACAACACTGGAATTCAGTCCCTCAGCAGTTATCGCTTGATAATGTCCTGTCGATCAGGAAGAAACGTCGCGTTAGAGAGAGAGAGAGAGAGAGAGAATTGTATAAGCAATAATAAATCAAATGACTCAACCGAATTTTACCATGCCCTTTGGTGCGTTGCTCGCCAGTCTAAGCAACAACGAGAAAGCCGTCATCAGAAAGATAGAGAAGACTCTTTATAAGATTAATAGTGCTGAAGCAGCAGTCATTTTTAACAAAACATGTCTACGAGAGGGTCTCCTTCCGAAATATACAAAACATCAGGCTGCACGACCCCACAGCAAGAAATGAAGAAAGAAAGGACCAGGGACTTCAGAACGTCCCTCCTACAGCGGCAACTACGGGAGAAGACTGCCGATATGAAGACCCTGAAGGAGAAACATCACCGCCTGCGAGAAGAATGGGCGGAAATACGTGCTGAAGCTGTCCGCCCTGATCCTGATGACAATACCAGACACGAGACACCCTGCAAGAGACCACCACCACCACCAGAACAGACCGAGCGGAGGACCAGCGCGAGCCTCCCACCTACGAAGATATTAACGCGCGCCTTGCCTGCCTAAGCGAAGAAAGACATGCGTAACCGGGTTAGGGGCGTAACCCGCAAGCTTGTCGCCCTCAACGGCGGTAAGCTACGCATTCAAGAAAAGACACAGAGGTATATCAACCTCACTCCATACAGCCCACCCCTGAACAAAATGACATATTAAACCTCGGACTAAACTGCCACTTCATGTCAAAACCGAAGAAACACGAGAAACGCCTGGAGATTGAGATGCTCTCGACTCGATTCAGCAGTTGGAAGCAAAGAAGATCCTAACAACGACGGACGCCCTTCAACCTCTTCTGCTAGCAGAGGCCCTTACGGACAGGGGGTCATACTCGAGCGGTATCTACACCAAAGAGATGAAGGAGGCAGCCGCAGATCTGAAGAAGAAAGAAGACATCACCGTAAGGCGTGCAGACAAGACAGCCGCGTTCGTGCTCATCAGCACCTCGGAATACTTCGAGAAACTCGACGCCATCTTGTCTGATGTCTCTAAAGTTCGAGAGACTTACGAAGAACCCTACGGAAGACATCAAAACGCGACGCCAACCGGGTCATCGCAGCCGTGAATGCCGCTACGAATGCCACACCCACCTCCCGCCCATCCAAGGTGACTACAGCCTCGGCTACCTTTACGGGAACGTGAAGACCCACAAGGAAGGCAACCCCCTACGCCCGATCATCAGCCAAACGCCCGCCCCGACTTACGCTCTGGCCAAACGCCTTAATAAAATTCTGACCCCCTATATCCCCTCCAGGTACTGCCTCACCTCATCGGTGGAATTTTTGGAGAAGATCCGCGACTCCCCCGGTGCGGGAACCATAGCGTCCTTAGACGTTGGGTCCCTATTCACCAACGTCCCAGTCGACGAGACGATAGGGATCATCATGGAGCGGGTATATAGGAATCCCGATATGAGACCCCCTAACATCCCAGAAGACTCCTTAAGAACCCTGCTGGATATCTGTACGAAGAGAGCCCCCTTTCACCACCCACCGAGGACAGATGTACCGCCAGAAGGACGGCGTAGCGATGGGGTCCCCCTTAGGAGTCCCTCTTCCGCTAACTTCTACATGGGAGAAGTGGAAGAAAGGGTCTTCTCGCAACACAGATGTCCCCGCACATACGCACGCTACATCGATGACATCTTCGTGCAAGCCGACTGCGAGGATGAGGTAGAAGCCCTTCGGCAGCAGTTCCTGCAGAACAGTGCACTAAACTTCACTGTCGAGTACAGCAGCAACGATCGGCTCCCCTTCCTCGACGTCCTTGTCACGAAGACAAATCACAAGTTGGCGACTACCGTTTATACCAAAAGCTACGAACCTCGGACTTTGTCTGAATGGTGATAGCGAGTGTCCTGCGCGGTTCAAGACCACCACCATCAGGGCCTTCGTCAGGAGGGCCTCTCGCACTGTTCGACGTGGCAGGACACACACCTCGAACTCGACGACGCATCCCAGATGCTAATTAACAATGGGTACTCGAACAAACTCGTAAACCGGAGAAACTCGAGCCGCCCTTGACAAGTGGGTACATGACGGAGGAAGAGAGAAGGAACATTCCGCCCCCGGAGGATATCAAACTTTTCTATAAGCCTTCATGCACCACCAATACAAGGAAGAAGAAGCAGCCATGAAGAAAATAATAGAGGAACACTTCCGCCCAATGGAAGGAAGGAAAGAGAGTGTCCCTCATTATTTACTACAAAGAATCGGCGTACAAAAGACCTCCACCTGATTGAAGAACAACCCCTCCCCACCGGCAGGAGACCCCCTGAAGCAGTCCAACGTCGTCTACCGATACGTATGCCCCGCCCAGGATGCCCTGGGATTTACATCGGAAATGACGACGATGCGCCTGTCAAAAAGGATTTCCTGCCACGCCCAGGAGGGCGCCATTAGGCAGCACGCCCTTGCAGTACACCGCAGAAACATCACGAGAGACGACATCGTCAGGAATATTAAGATTATCGGGAGAGCACCTGACCCACCACGTCTGCGTCTCCTAGAAGCGCTGCTCATCCTCGAGGAAAAGCCTCCCCTCAATACCACCCAAGAAGCGTTCCTGATACCGACGTGTGTGAGGAGGACCACACCCCTCTCGCCCTAACGAAAGTACCAGCGCGCATGGAACGAACACCGGACATGAGAATAATACCAGGGGTGACGTCACGCAGGTAGAAGCCAATCAAGAGGCTCCCGGTGATACCCCCTACCTGAGAAGGTCTGCAAGACTCGTCAACGCCCGCCGTATGAGTCACCTTCCCGGGAACCAATAAAAACTCGACCTACCGGAGAAGTGCTCTGACCGTACTGGAGAGCTCGCAACACCACGATAAAAGGAGAAGGACTCGCCACTGGACTTTATTACGGGCTGCTCTGTGAGCAAGAGCCCGTGCTGGCACAAGGCCAGCTTAATCTTAAACAACAGCAACACTGGAATTCAGTCCCTCAGCAGTTTATCGCTTGATAATGTCCTGTCGATCAGGAAGAAACGTCGCGTTAGAGAGAGAGAGAATTGTATAAGCAATAATAAATCAAATGACTCAACCGAATTTTACCATGCCCTTTGGTGCGTTGCTCGCCAGTCTAAGCAACAACGAGAAAGCCGTCATCAGAAAGATAGAGAAGACTCTTTATAAGATTAATAGTGCTAAGCAGCAGTCATTTTTAACAAAACATATTATTATTATTAATTATTATTATTATTATTATTATTATTATTATTATTATTATTATTATTATTATTTATTATTGTAGAAGACGCTCTTTTAGGCAAATGCTGTTAAAAAAAAGGCAGAATTAAGCGAATTGATTTTATCTACTGTTTTTCTCTATTTTCCTTACAATTCGCTAAGCCTGAGAAGCGAATTGTAAGGAAAATAGAAAAAAAAAAAACAATATATAAAATCAACTCGCTTAATTCTGCTATTCTTTTCAACGAATTATTATTATTATTATTATTATTATTATTATTATTATTATTATTATTATTATTATTGTTATTATCATTATTATTATTATTATTATTATTATTTTGTTGAATAAAATGGAAAAATTCTTACATATTATCTTTTCTGTGTTTTTCAAATAAAAAATAAATAGAAAAGATAATATATAAGAATAATTCGCTGAATTCTGCCATTTTATTCAACAGAATTTGTTTAAAAGAGGGTCTTCTTCCAAAATTATTATTATTATTATTATTATTATTATTATTATTATTATTATTATTATTATTATTATTATTATTATTATTATTATTATTATTATTATTATTATTTTTACTTATTATTTTTATTTTGAAGATCATTTCTTCTCCTCTTCTTCTTCTTCTTCTTCTTTTCATTATTATTATTATTATTATTATTATTATTATTATTATTATTATTATTATTATTATTCAGGACATAAACCCCTTTTCATTTTGGAGCAGGCCTCTCTCTCCCTCATGTTAAGTGAAATTGGCAGATAACTCCACAGTTGGAACACTAACAGTTAGAGGAGATGGACAACAAGACTGAAGAAATGAGCCAAGAAAGAGGATGTTGCTGACGCCTTTTAGTAATGCCTACGGTGCACCACGTTGGGTGCACAATATGCACTGACCCCCTCCCTCCCACGTACTGGAGAGCATTGTAGTCCTCTGAGACAGTTGAAACAGAGAACTGATTGTATCCAAATTTCATTTTGTGTCCAGTAACGATTAGTTCGGTTTACAAAAGTAGCTTGTTTTGCTTTGTCAATTACTGCTTTTCCAAAAATAAGACAATATAAAAAATATATATTGGTTTGTCAGTAGTACTACTTTTTTTTAAATAAATCAAATAATTTCTTTGCCAATTACTACTTTAGTTACATGTTTTCCAAACATAAACAAAAATATATTGCTTTGTCAGTTACCACTTCAAAAAAAAAATAAATGCATTGCATTGTCAATTACTACTTTTCCCAAAATAAGAGAAAATATGTTGCTTTATCAGTACTACATTTCCCAAAATAAAAGAAAATGTATTACTTTGTCAATTACTGCTTTTCCAAACAAAAAAGAAATATATTGCTCGGTCAGTACTATTTTCCAAGAAATGAAAAGAAAAACTATTGATTTGTCAAAAGAAAATATTGCTTTGTCAGTTAATACTTCCCCCCCCCCCCCCAAAGAAAAAATTAGTGCTTTGTCAATTGCTGCTTTTTCAAAAAAAATGTATTATTTTGTCAGTTACTACTTTGACAAAAATAAGGAAAATTATTGCATCGTTAGTTACTTGCTACTTTTCCAAAAATAAAAATAAATAATTGCTTTGTCAGTTACTACTTTCCTAAAAAAAATATAATTTCTTTGTCAGTTACTACTTTAAAAAAAAGTATTGCTTTGTTAGCTACTACTTTTCAAAAACAGTTTTGCTTTGTAAGTTACCACTTTTCAAGAAAAGTATTGCTTTGTCAGTTACTACTTTAAAAAAATATTGCTTTGTCAGTTTCTGCTTTTGAAAAATACCTTTTAGAATCGTATGTTCATTCACACATTTTTTTTTCCAGGAGACTCTGTATCGCGATGATGAAAAACTTCGTAATCTATTTCAATTAACGTTTATTCATTCCCTTCGGAATCAAAATCAAGCTGCGATGCCAAAAAAAAAAAAAAAATTATTTGTGCAATCTGCAAAAAAATAAAAAATAAAAAAATGTGCAAATATGCAAAAAAAATTAAAATAAAAAAATAAAAAAATGCTTTTGTGTTCGTTTCTTAATTTCCAGGAAAGTCCGGACGTGACATTCATGAGAGACGAATTGCAACGCCCTTCCAGTGCATGTCATCTGCATTCCAACTGCATTCCTTGGGAATGACTATTTTTATGGTCATGAGATTTCAAACTCCAGTTATTCCCTTCAATTTTTCATTATTATTATATTATTATTATTAATTATTATTATTATTATTATTATTATTATTATTATTATTATCATTATTATTATTATTATTATTATTATTATTATTATTATTATTATTATTATTTTATATTTTGCTTTATTACAGTTCTCCAATTCGACTGGGTGGCATTTATAGTGAGGGGTTCCGGGTTGCATCCTGCCTCCTTAGGAGTCCATCACTTTTCTTACTATGTGTGTCGTTTCTAGGATCACACTCTTCTGCATGAGTCCTGGAGCTACTTCAGCCTCTAGTTTTTCCAGATTCCTTTTCAGGGATCTTGGGATCGTGCCTAGTGTTCCTATGATTATGGGTACAATTTCCACTGGCATATCCTTCTTATTTCTATTTTCAGGTCTTGATACTTATCCATTTTTTTTCCTTTCTCTTCAACTCTGGTGTCCCATGGTATTGCGACATCAATGAGTGATACTTTCTTCTTGATGTTGTCAATCAACGTCACGTCTGGTCTGTTTGCACGTATCACCCTATCTGTTCTGATACTATAGTCCCAGAG
>NC_061090.1:58685398-58762898 GCF_015104395.2 Macrobrachium nipponense | reverse complement strand
TATTGAAGTGTGCCTTTTTATTTTATATTTTCATTTGCATTCACAATTTAATTGATTTAGTCATTTTCATTGCTTAATCATTGCACATTTAATTAAATTTAACATTTGTGAATTAATTTGCATTTACTTAGAATTCTTTTCAAGTTTTATCATTGTTTAGCACGTGTGAATTAATTTCAAATTTTCAATTATTGCCTAACACTTTTGAATTTTGATTGAATTAATTTTCTTGAATTTTGTGATAAGTTAATTTTGATTTAATTTTACTTAATTTGATTCAAGAATTAATTAAACTTTACTTTGTTTTTCAAGTAACAGTAATTTTCCCTGGTATTGTGAATTTTACTTATAATTTTGAATTTAACAATAAATTTTTGTATTTAAAATTTTTATGAGTATTTCATTTCTAACCAGTATATTTGCATTTGATTATATTTATGTTAGGTAGAAACATAGAATGGTAATTGATTTGCTTTCCTTCAATTTACTTGAAGTGACTTAGAACCAGGGAAGTACTTAGACTTCTTGAAATCAGGGAAATACTTAGACTTTTAAAGTTGTTGATGGAGTGATGCCCTTTGATTAATTTAATTACTTACAAGATTACCTCACACCTGTTTTGATGAACTTAGTCTGATTTTCTGCAATACTGGTAAGTTGATAAGGGATCACTGTTGCCTTTCTGGCTTTTGGTGAGGTAATAATTGATGAATAAAACCAGATACTTGGCACTTCGTAACAATATATATATATATATATATATATATATATATATATAATATATATATATATATGACTGGTAAAAATGTTCTGTAACAACAGAATTCCATCTAATAAAAGGAGCCCATAAAACCACCAAAATATAGAGAAAAAAGTACTATATTTCAGAGACTGCTGTCTCCTCTTCAGGTAGACGAATGAGAAACGTTTACAGAAAAGGTGGTATTTATACCAAGAGGTCCATCCACAAACAAGCCATTTTAAGTCACCCCCCGCTGATAATCTTCCTTTAATCTTCTTAAGGGTTGGTTGAATGAAGACGTTGTCGATCGTGTCCGAAATCCATGCTCCTTTTGAGATGTTCATTACCTGCCTCTCTTTTATTAAGGCCGATTCCATCATTTGGACTCTTATACCGGCAGTTGCTGCTATAAATTACACGTGACAAATTCCAGTTTATTCTAATGGGTTATGTTCATTTATATGGTTGAAAATAGCCGAGTTCTGTTGTCCATACCTAACTGACCGTTTGTGTTGTATTAATCTCTGGGGAAGGGATTTACCTGTAAATCCGATGTAAGATTGGTCACAGTCCTGGCATGGGATTTCGTATACCCCAGAGTCCTTTGGAGATGTCTTTTGTTGGACGTTAATCAGGGATTTGGCTAAGGTGTTTGGGTAAGTAAATACAAAAGGGTTCGATTTTCCGAGGGGGTTGGTTATTCTCTTAATCGTGTCCAGGTGGGGAATTATTATTTTATTGTTGGGTGTATCTCTGGTCTTGTCTTTAGGGGGTCGGTAGAAAATTACGTTTGCTTTGTGAATTGCTTTCTCAATTATATGGTCAGGATATTTTAAAGACGAAAGTTGCTTGCGAATTAGTTCAAATTCTTTTTCCAGGAATTCTGGGGAACAAATTCGTAAGGCTCTTAAGAACAAGTTACTAGCTACACCTATCTTGATAGTAATGTGCATGATAGCTAAAGTAGTGAATGTATGAAAGTGAGAACGTTGGTTTTCTGTATATGGTAATTTGTATTCTGTCGTATCTCTGATTATTAAAACATCAAGAAAGGAATTTTGTTGTCTGTTTCCCATTCAACTTTAAATTTGATGCTGGGCACTAATGAATTCCTCTTGAAATTAAAAAACACATTAGTGCCCAGCATCAAATTTAAAGTTGAATGGGAAACAGACAACAAAATTCCTTTTCTTGATGTTTTAATAATCAGAGATACGACAGAATACAATTTACCATATACAGAAAACCAACGTTCTCACTTTCATAAAAGAGAGGCAGGTAATGAACATCTCAAAAGGAGCATGGATTTCGGACACGATCGACAACGTCTTCATTCAACCAACCCTGAAGAAGATTAAAGGAAGATTATCAGCGGAGGTGACTTAAAATAGCTTGTTTGTGGATGGACCTCTTGGTATAAGTACCACCTTTTCTGTAAACTTTTCTCATTCATCTACCTGAAGAGGGAGACAGCAGTCTCTGAAATATAGTACTTTTTCTCATATTTTTGGTGTTTTTTATGGGCTCCTTTTATTAGTATATATATATATATATAATATATATATATATAAGATATATATATATATATATATATATATATATATATATATATATATATATGATATATATATATATATATATATATATATATATACTTATATATATGTATACATACATATATATATATATATTATAGTATATATATATATATATATATATATATATATGCATATATATATATATATATATATATATATATATATATATATATGCATATATATATATATATATATATTATATATATATATATATATGCATATATATATATATATATATATATATATATATATATATATATGTATACTATATATAATGTATACTACATATATATATATATATATATATATATATATATATATATATATATATATATATATATATAGTATATATATATATATATATATATATCTATATATATATATACATATATATATATATATATATATATATATATATATATATACTATGCATATATATATATATATATATATATATCTATATATATATATATATATACTTATGTATAGCATACATATATATATATATATTTATATATATATATATATATATATATATATATAATATCCATCCATATATATATATATATAGATATATATATATATATATATATAGTATATATATATATATATGTGTGTGTGTGTGTGTGTTTGTGTGTGTGTGTGTGTGTGTGCGTGTGTGTGTGTGTGTGTACTCCAAAAACATACTCTCAGTATTATTACGCTTTTATGTAAAACCTTGACATTTTTATAAATTCTCTTTCACGATGGAAATATTTTCGAGAAATTCTCAGCAACGCAAAAATAATCTAGTGAAAAGAAACTTGTTCTCGCTTGAGCATGTTAGGGAATATTATTCCGGTAACTTTTGAACACACATATATATTTATATTTACATTTATATCTATATTTATATTTATATTTATACTTACATATTCCGGAGTTTTGTATCCTAGATTTTTACCTGAAAAATATCTATGAAGAAATACATTCAAGACTTCTTTTTGAGAAACATCTAAATGAATCATAACTTACTCACCAAAGGTCACTGCGAGAAGTTCTTTCTTCATATCCGTTCTTCTTCTTCTCTTCTTCTTCTTCTTCTTCTCCTCTTCTTCTTCCTCTTCTCTTCTCTTTTTCTTCTTCTTCTTCTTCTTCTTCTTTTTTCTTCTTTTTCTTCTCTTCTTCTTCTCTTCTTCTTCTTCTTCTTCTCTTCTTCCTCTTCTTCCTTCTTCTTCTTCTTCTTCTTCTTCTCCTTCTTCCTTCTTCTTCTCTTCTTTTTCTTCTTCTTCTTCTTCTTCTTCTTCTTCTCTCTTCTTCTTCTTCTTCTTCTTCTCTCTTCTTCCTCTCCCTCTTCTTCTTCTTCCTTTCTTCTTCCTCTTCTTCCTCTTCTGCTACTTTCATTCCTTTCCGTTGTAATGAATAAACTGACTTGTGTCTCTATATCCAGACAGAAGCACAGGATCGAATCCTGCCCGGGTAACTTATTCCCAAGGGCAGGCATAGATTCGATTTTCAGTGACATTTCAGCGGTTTGAAATGAGTGTATATATATATATATATATATATATATATATATATATATATATATATATATATATATATATATATATATACTACATCTTTCAAGACACTGAAATGTCGCTGAAAATCGAATCTATACATCCCTTGGGAATAAGTTACCCGGAGAGGATTCGATCCTGTGCTTCTGTCTGAATATAGAGACAGACAGTCAGTTTATTCATTACAACGGAAAGGAATAAAAGAAGAGAGGAAGAAGAAGAAGAAGAGAGGAAGAAGAAGAAGAAGAGGAAGAAGAATAATATATATATATATATATATATATATATATATATATATATATATATATATATATATATATATAGTATACATATACTCTCTCTCTCTCTCTCTCTCTGTTTTCATTCACCTTCGAATTAAATACGTATAATGGGATTTTTTTTATTATTACTCTCCTTAATTCAAGGAAAACAGAATCGAAAGTAATCATTGAACACAAACTTTACGTCGATGCGAACAATTCAACAATGCAACAATGATTCCCATGTTACGTTCTGATCCGATCTACGGCTTAAACGCTTCAGTGGGAAAGCGTCGAGAGAGAGAGAGAGAGAGAGAGAGAGAGAGAGAAGCCCTTGGCTGAGGTAGCTCTAAAGGAGATATGAAGTTCTTTCTTCAGAGGCTACCATGCCATCGTTTGGCCAAGGACGTCGAGGGATTTTGACAGTCTTTAAGGCGCTGACGAAATAGCGAAAAAAAAAAGCTTTGAGTGAAATGTCACTTTGAACAGCCAATGGCGAAAATGTGAAAAGGAGAATGAGTTGTGACGCAGGTTAAGAAAGAAGTGATAATCATTCGTAGGTGAAAATAGGATATTAGTTGATAAAAGCCAATCAGTAGGCTAGCCATTGGTTGAAGATTCATGAAGGCTAATAGTTAGTAAAAGCCAGTCACTGGGATAGCCATTGGTAGAAGATTCATGGAGGCTGACGATGAAGATGCGAAATATTCATGCAAATAGATGGAGGATTATAATCGTTCGTACCAGAAAAAATATTGGGACCGCCATTGGTAGATGATTCATGGACACTAATGATATCACGAGTCGAGATAGTCTCTTGTAAATTTAAGGCCCTCTAGACTCAGTAGTTTTTAAGATCCGAGGGCGGACAGGACAAATGCGAACGAATAGACAAAGCCGGCTCAGGAGTTTTCTTTTCAGAAAACTAAAACACTGACTTAACCTGAATCCACCATTACCACTTCTTACCTTTGGCACTCAGACAGATACCTATACCTGCGTCGGTCGGCATTTCCCCAAAGGAAATTAGGATAAGATCCCGGGCAGCGCCATAGGTCCCATAGGATGGCATCCGTAGAGTGTCGAGATTTACGATGATCTGGAAAAGCGAGGTTTAGCTGCCATTCTCTCTCGTTCTGGAATATATATATAAATTTTTTTTTTCTTTTTCCTCCTTTCGTTTTCGTTTGGTTAATGATTAGTTTCTAAATATATTTTCTCTTTTATTATTTTAATTTTCGGTGTGATTTCTATTTACTGTTCTCTGTTTCTTTCTCCTGTTCGTGGAAAAAAAAAGTTAAGTATATATTACTTTAACCAGATCACTGAGCTGATTAACAGCTCTCCTAGGGCTGGCCCGAAGGATTATGTATTTTTACGTGGCCAGGAACCAACTGGTCATCTAGCAACAGGACCTACAGCTTATTGAGGGATCCGAACCACATTATACCACTGGATTGGTAAGCCGAGCGCAAAAACCACTCGTCCAACGAGGAACTTCCTGTTCGCGGAAATTTTGGACAAGGACAGTCAAAGGTTTTGAATCATAAGTGATAAAAATTAACATTTAAATAAACAACTGGGTCTTCCCTAAATAGTGACCCCTAAATTTTTTCGAGGGTCGTTTTCTATGACTAATATTTCTCGGTGGTATATTCTTTATGATATTTACAGTCTTTTGTTTTTTATATTTTTACGGTAATCCTCAAAGGCCTTGTACTAAACACGCCTTTGCAAAGGTGGGTACGTACCGGGTTAAAACCCTTGTGGGGGGAGAGGGGGGGGGGGGGGGGGGGGTCATTACCTAGGAAAGATCCATACAACTAATTTGCGTAAATATCTGAACGCCAGATATGTAATTATCTATTTCCGAATCGTAAAAGACGAATTGATTATCATTTCGCAATGAAATGATAAAATGACTTAAGGATAAACGGTCCGAGAAATTATAAAAATGTATAAAGAAATATATCCTCTGTATTCTAAAACATATTCCGCTATGCATTCAAGGAGACGGTACATCATTACAATAGATCCCCGGGGGAACTTCGGACTTACTTCTTCAAACTTCCCGTCGGCGAAGTTAGAGAAGTATGACGATAAATATCTGAGAAAGAAATGAATCTGGGCGAAGAAATTGGCCAGAGAATTATCAGCTCTCTGTTTTGAATGAGGAGAGTTGAGAGAGAGAGAGAGAGATGGAGGAGCAGGGAGAGAGAGAGAGAGAGAGAGAGAGAGAGAGAGAGCAGGGAGACCTTACAGACCTTACAGACCTTACATCTTGTTCGGGTTTGCCCTTCCCCAGGTCCCTCAGTGTGAGGCACCTCTAATGTCTACCAGAGAGTTGCTAGTACATCTTCCGGTATATTTTGCATCTTCCAATCTTGATGGTCTGGGATGCAGTTTAGATATTTGTCGAGCTTATTCTTAAACACATCTACGCTCACTCCTGATATATTCCTCAGATGAGCTGGCAACGCATTGAATAGACGCTGCATTATCGATGCTGGTGCGTAGTGGATTAATGTCCTGTGCTTTGCCTTATTTTTCCTGGTATAGTTTTGGGCACTATTAATCTACCTCTGCTTGCTCTTTCTGATATTTTTAGTTCCATGATATTTTCTGCTATTCCTTCTATCTGTTTCCATGCCTGAATTATCATGTAGCGTTCTCTTCTCCTTTCTAGACTATATAATTTTAAGAATTGTAGTCTTTCCCATAGTCTAGGTCCTTAACTTCTACTATTCTAGCTGTAAAGGACCTTTGTACACTCTCTATTTGTGCAATATCCTTTTGATAGTGTGGGTACCATATCATATTGCAATATTCAAGTGGACTACGAACATATGTTTTATAAAGCATAATCATGTGTTCAGCTTTTCTTGTTTTGAAGTGCCGTAACAACATTCCCATTTTTGCTTTACATTTTGCCAACAGAGTTGCTATTTGATCATTGCATAACATGTTCCTATTCATCATCACACCAAGGTCTTTAACTGCTTCCTTATTTGTGATAGTCTCATTATTAGGTCCCTTATATGCATATAGCTTTCTTTCTCTGTCTCCATAATTTATTGATTCAAATTTATCAGAGTAAATACCATCCTATTTACCTCTGCCCATCATATACTTTGTTAAGGTCTCTTTGTAGAGCGTTCCTATCTTCATCACAAGTAATTTCTCTACTTATTCTTGTGTCATCTGCGAAACTACTCACTACCGAATCCTTAACATTATTGTCTATGTCTTCAATCATAATAACAAACAGTATTGCAGCTAACACCGTACCTTGCGGCACCACCGGATATTACCTTGGCTTCATCCGATTTCTCGTCGTTTGCAATAACTATCTGTTTTCTGTTGTGTAAAAATTCTTCTTTTACCATCTTCCTACTTTATCCACGATATTGTGTTTTCTAATTTTCTTCGCTAATATATTATGGTCTACTTTATCAAAAGCTTTTGCACGTCTAAATAAACCACATCTGTTTCATTTCCGCTTTTTCATATTTTTGAATATGTTTTCACTGTGGACTAACAGTTGGGTTTTGTGTACTTTTTCCGGGTACGAAACCATGTTGTCCTTTATTAAACAACTTATTTTTTATTAAATGTTTCATAATATTTTTCTTCATTACCCTTTCATAAACACTTTCATAATAGTGATGTTAGACTCACAGGCCTATAATTACTTGCCTCTAGTCTTGATCCGTTTTTGAAAGTAGGGTAATATATGCTAATTTGTGCTCATCATATCTTGCCTGTATCTACACTTTGTCTTAATAATATTGCAAGTGGCTTTGCGATAGAATGAACTACTTTCTTTAACAAAATAGCAGGAATTCCATCAGGCCTGCAGCAGCTCCATTTTTAATTTCATTAATAGCCTGCACAATATCAGCTTCATTAATATCTATGTCAGCTAAATATTCACTATTTTCATCCCTTACTTCTATATCATTATCTTCATTATCTATTCTAGGGGTGAATTCTCTCTTATATCGTTCTGCCAGTATGTTGCAAATTTCCTTTTTTTCATTCGTTAATCTCCCTTCAATTCTCAGAGGGCCTATTTCTATTCTTCTTTTATTCATCTTCTTCGCATATGAGTATAATAGTTTGGGGTTTTGCTTGATATTTAATAGGGTTTTTTCTTCCAAGTCCCGTTTTTCATTTTCTTTTGATTGTATAATCTTTTGTTCTGCATTTTCTATCTTACTTTTAGTTCTATAACTTTCCATGCATTTTTTTCTTTTGCAAGACCTTTTTTTTCCACTTTCTGATTTTCTGGAAGCAAGATCCTTATCTGTCTCTTGGTATGCATGAATGATGTTTACTTTTTCTTCTTCGGTATATATTTTTCCACTATTATCTCCAACATATATAATATCTCCGTATTTACCCTTATGTCATCACTTACGAAAATGTTATCCCAATCTTTGTTTAATTCTTCTTAATTTCTGACCCATTTTATATTTTACTGTAGAAGTTGTATTTTCCATATCCTTCCACTTTTTCATTTCTTGCTTATCTCTATTTTCACTTGCTTTGGAATGAACTGTTTAATTCTATGACATTATGGTCTGAAATACTCGCATTATAACTATTATTTCTTTAACATAATTCATCTCGTTCACAAATACTAGGTCTAAAGTATTTTCCTTTCTTGTTGGCAGGTGATTTATTTGTTGAATGTTGTATTCTAGTAGCATATCTAATAGCTTTTCAAATTGCCTCTTATCTTCTGCACTACTATTACTCTCTTTTTTATATGTATAGTACGTACCAACCAACAATCTCCTATTCGTTCTTTCCATTCTACGAAAGGAAAGTTGAAGTCACCAGATAGGGAGAATAGTCCAGTCCTTGTGATTTCTACATATATCATCCAATTTTTCAATTATTAAGTCAAACTCTTTAGTATTAGGAGGTCTATATATACTATGTTCATCAATTTTTTTCAGATTCAAATTCTACCGCTATTAGTTCACATTCTGAGTTACTATATTTCTCATATATTTTTTCCATTTTTCCCTGTTTTTTGTCTTTCCATATATTGCGGTTCCCCCTTGATTCCTATTTTTTCTTATCTGATCTATAAGTGGAACCCTTTTTATTTGATCATCATTCCAGTCTCTTGGGAATACCAGGTTTTCACTTATATTCATTATATCTATTTTCTTTTCATTTGGGTTAGTTCTTCTAAGTACTCTATTTTCTTTTTGTTAGTTAACCTCGTAACTAAACCCTGCGCATTCATCACTATGATGGTTTGCGTGTTTTCTCCTTCATTTAATACTGATAGTAATAAGGATTTTCCCATGTCTCTTTCCTGTTCTGTATGTTGTTCTTTTTTTCATTTCCAGAAATTCTGACATTAAAAAATCCAACTTTTCCAGAGAGAGATAGATAGATGATGGAGGAGCAGAGAGAGAGATAGAGATGGAGGAGCACAGAGATGAGAGAGAGTGATGGAGGAGCGGGGGGGAGAGAGAGAGAAAGAGATGGAGGGGCAGGAGTAGAGAGAGAAAGAGAGAGATGGAGGAGGAAAAGAGAGAGAGAGATAGATGGAGGAGCAGATAGAGAAGAGAGAGAGATGGAGAAGCTGGGAGAGAGAGAGAGAGAGAGAGAGGAGAGAAAGAGATAGATGGAGGAGCAGAAGAGAGAAAGAGAGAGATGGAGGAGAAAAATCGATATCTATAGACATATTTTCAAGTCTTTTGTTTATTGCAAAATCGTTAGCTTAGTGGGAGAGTTCCCTAAACAGTTGGTTTGGACTAATATACGTAGTACATATATATGCCACAGAGCTTTATTAAATCTGAACATGCTGACTAATATATATATATATATATATATATATATATATATATATATATATATATATATATATATATATATATATATACACATATCCACAGGTGAAAAATAAGAGATAGAAAGTGTGAATAGTGGTTTTAATAAAAAAGTGAAAAATCTGTTCAAGGCAACGAAAGTCTTATAAGAAGGTGTGTGTGACCTCCCCATCGCTACCGTATATGTATGGTACGATAAAAACCCATAAAGCAAACTTCCCTGCCAGACCAATTTATCAGCTCAGTGGGTTCCGCATCTTATAAATTAGCAAAATATTTAGTGGATATCCTTAACCCATTGGTAGGTAACATCTCTAATGCCAATATTAAGATAATGTGGACCTGATAGATAAACTAAATAGTGTAAAAGTTAATAGTGAATCGAGATTGTGAGCTTCGATGTAGTATCTCTATTCACAAAAGTGCCTATTGATGATTTATTGGATTTTTTATCGGAATTATTAGAAAACAAACAACTGGATATTCCATTTTCTAAAAGCACCTTAATTGAACTAATAAAATTATGTGTTTAAAGACTGTAAATTTGAATTCACGGAAAATTCTACTCACAAAATTTTGGTATGGCAATGGGAAACCCTCTGTCCCCAGTGCTAAGTAATTTATATATGGAATTTTTGAAAAGAAAATTTTAAATAATATAATTCCACGCAATGTACCTGGTTTAGATATGTTGACGACATAATTTGTGTATGGCCAGGGAATGAAGATGTAAATACTTTTTTGCCAGGTTAAATCAATTAGTACCATCAATTAAATTTACTATGGAAATAGAAAAAGATGAATGCCTACCCTTTTTGGATGTCCCTCATACGGAGAAATAGTAGTGGGTTTAAGTATAGTGTTTACAGAAAACCTACTAATATTTCTTCCTATGTACATTTCTATTCTGGACAAAACAATAAGGTTAAAAGATCAGTGTTTGCTTCTATGTTTTTAAGAGCACTACGGGTATGTAGCCCAGAATATATAGATGAGGAAATAGATAAGATTCAGAATACAGGCAAGAAACTGAAATATCCAGATAATGTACTAAACAATGCATTAAAAAGCGGCAAAAAAGACCATGTATCAAAATCAAAAAGAACCTTACAACAACAAAAATTTGCTTGTACTACCTTATAATAGTAATATGAAAGATATCCCACATCCCTGAAGAATTTTTTTTGGTGTTAATGTAGTTTTTTAAAAACAATAAAACAATGAAACAGGTACTTATAAGAAAACTCCCCCGACAATGCTAAAGGATGTATATAAAAATCCCGTGTAAGTCTTGTGACAACTTTTACATTGGTCAAACGGGGAAAGCACTGGAAAAAAGAATAGAACCAACATAAACAATGTGTGAGATATGCACAGGGAAATAGTGGTATATTTGTACATGTTAGTGAGAACAATCATGCTATTAACTGGGAAGGGGCAAAAAAGCTGGTGTGTTCTAATAATGCATTGGAAAGGAATATCATTGAATCTAGTTTTATAAAGAAAGTTACAACAATAATATGAACATCAGTCAAGGAATGTATAAACTTGATCCTTTAATATCAAAAGAAATTTGTACTGTTTAAATTTTAAGGTTGGCTGTAGAGATATATGAAAAATAGGATTATTATATTTGTAAACACAGTAAAGGGGGCAGTAGTGGTAATGAGATGTTCAACCCCGCTCCCTGACACCTGTCAGGTGTGGACTTGTACCCTAAGCGGTAGTATCCCTAGAGAATTTATTGTAAATTTTAGCCTAATGATTTTTGAAAGCCACTCCTACCTTGACACCTGCGTGTGGGTATCTGCAGTCTCAAACTGTTGTGTGTATGTTCGTCAGTACTGTCTTTGTAGTATATATACTCGTGAATTCTAATACTATGTATCAGTCCTTTGTCAATGGCTTGAAAATAAAGCCGAAACCGGTCAGGACCTACACCCTGTCTCTTATTTTTCACCTGTGGATATGTGTGATAAATGAATCACGTGCTAAAGTGATTATAATCATATATATATATATATATATATATATATATATATATATATATATATATATATATATATATATATATATATATGTGTGTGTGTGTGTGTGTGTGTGTGTGTGTGTATGTGTATATTATATGTTTTATTGCATTTTGTGAACGATATGGTATCATTAATTCTAAACGAACAACGTATATTTATGTTAATATTTTTTCCTCATATATTATTATTATTATTATTGATTATTATTATTACTTATTATTATTATATTATTATTATTATCTCAGATTAATCTGATTTACCGTGTCACCTAAATAAGTATTCGCTAAACTCACGTATTTCTCTGACAGTTATTCACATCAAGTTTAAGTGATCTTTCAATTAAACACAGAAGCATTAATTTATTCTACTTCCCTGTTTCATTAACTGCAACAAACATTAGCCACGTTTCCTCGCTAAGAGAAAGGATGTAATTATCAACTTCAGGTGTAATTTCATTATAAAATATAATAATCAGTCCTGTTTGCATGCTCCGTAGGATTTCGCATTTGAATTAACTTCCGAGTGACGCTGAGATATAATCTATGCATCGCTTTCTTTTTAGACTGTAATACAGGGTGTCCATAGAGTCCCAGTGTCATTATAAGTATTTATTGCTTATAATGGTACTGGGACTTTATGGACACCCTGTGTTTCATTTTCATGATTTCGTCATCATTATCATCGTTATTCGTCTTCGTTAACGATGTGGTGAGGGAGGTACTAATGAGGTGCTGATTCTGGCGTTAACTGGTTCATTTGCAGAACTTTCACGCTGGTCATTGACTCGTGCGACCCGCATAGTACTAGTCCCGAGGAAGGGCTTAAAAAAAATCAGCGCTATAAAAACTATCCCAATAGCGTGGCCATCTGGAGGGAACTTTTTTTCCAAATTTCAGAGGAGGAAATGCAACATAAACTGCAGAGTGAAGGTTCACACCATTTATTCCAGGCTTCTGCAGAAGGCACACTAACCCGTGGAGGATTATTACCACTGGATCACCTTGTTCAATTCCGTACCCATTTTTGACCTCCGGGCCGCACTCATTTCCCGCTGACACATACTACTACTACTACAACCTTGTGACGACCTCATAAAAATGTTTTAAGCTTTCGTAAACCGTGAAGACTGTCGAACGACCGACGTTTTAGCGCAGGTTAAATTTCCAGTTATAGGAGCAATTTCATCTGTTTCTCAAGCGTCTCTTGGAGCTATTCCAAACTGCGGCCCTTTTGAAATCACTGCAGATGAATAGGGAGGAATGCTGACCTTATTCGCTCGACTGGAGTTCAAATTCTCAGGGTTATCTCTGTGAATATGACGACATTTAAGGGAATAATGTTCCTCCTTGGAACGATTGGTTTACGTGCTCGCCTACCGATACGGTACAGTCCCAAGTTCGATGTACCGCTCTGCCAATGTGGGATCAGAGGAATTTATTTCTGGTGATTAGGAATTAATGTCTCGATATAACGTCGTTCGGATCCCACGCTAGGTAACCGATAGGTTCTTGAGGTAGATTCCCCACTCTGCTAATGTGGAATCAGAGGTATTTGTTTCTGGTGATTAGGAATGAATTTCTCGATATATAATGTGGTTCGGATCCCACAATAAGCTGTAGGTCCCGTTGCTAGGTAACCAATTGGTTCCTAAGCCACGTAAAAATATCATCTAATCCTTCGGGCTCAGCCCTAGAAAAACTGTTAATTGGCCCAGTGGTCTGGTTAAACTAGGATATACTTAACTTAAGGGAATAAATGGTTATGACTAACCAGTAAATCTACGGAGAATAAGAGGGATTAGCCATTAAAGACTAACAATTAGCAAGACAATGAAAGAAACCTTTGGTTGTTTTGTTTGTTTGTATGGTGTTTTAACGTTACATGGAACCAGAGGTTATTCAGCAACGGGACCGACGGCTTTACGTGACTTCCGAATCACGTCGAGAGTGAACTTCTATCACCAGAAATAGATATCTCTGACCCCTCAGTGGAATGCCCGAGGATCGAACTCGCGGGCACCAAGGTGGCAGGCCAACAGCATACCGACCACGCCACTGAGGCTCTCACCTTTGGTTATTGTAAAATTACTTATAGCTCTACGGTTCTTTCGACGTAAGAATTCAGTATTCAGTCATGAATGCAGGAAATCGAATCGCAAATACATTTACTAGTATAACCAAGAATGCTAACTCATATATCACGAATATATCAATATGGGAATGTAATCCCTAAATACATTTAATTATATAAATAATAATACGAATTCATATATGAAGAATATTTTAATTTGGAGGTGTTATCCAAAGATACACTTGCTGGTCTAAATAAGAATACGAACTTACATATTGCGAATGTTTTAATAATTTTAACATGGAAATGTGATACAAAAATTAATTTACTGATATAGATAATAATACAAAGTCACGTGTGATGAATATTTTTTGGATGTTATCCAAAAGTTCACTTACTGATATAAGTACTAATAAAAACACCATATATGAAGAAATATTTTCATTATTTTATTATGGAAATGTCACCCAAAAATTTATTTACTGGGATAGATAATAACACAAACTCACATGTGATGAATATTTTTTGGATGCTATCCAAAAATTCATTAACTGATATAATGCTAATGAAAACTCCATATGTGATGAATGCATGAATTGGAAAATGTAAAACTGAATTTATCTCCAGCCTTCTTAGAGAGAATATATAAGTGTGATATGGATGCACGTACAATTCCAGATATTTATCTCATATGTAGATTTCTAATGCAGTTCTGATGAAGTCGGCGAGAGAGTTGAGGAAACGGTTCGTCGACTGGAAAAATGAAAGAGTGGGTGGGAAGAATCCTTATTCCTGAGAAGCTTGACAGAAAAAGAAAAAGAAGAGGTATAGACTGATTCAGAGTTCTGGTAAGAAGATAGTATTTGAGAACAATAACAAACATCATATTCATATTATTCTCTTCGAAAGGGTTTTGCAATACGAACTGCAAAATCCATTAAAAACAAGTAAAAACTGCGCCGAAGATCGAGTTTTCTGTCCAGTTTTGGCCTCACCCATCGTCCGGTGGTGGCCTATGGTGTTGGTACTTATAGCGCTGCCAGAAGTACGATGATGGCTAACTTTAGCCTTAAATACAATTAAAACTACTGAGACTAGAGGTCTGCAATTTGGTATGTTTGATGATTGGAGGGTGGTCGATCACCATACGAACTTGCAGCCGTCTAGCCTCGGTAGTTTTTTAAGATCTGAGGACGGACGGACGGACAGACAGAAAAAGCCGGCACAGTCGTTTTCTTTTACAGAAAACTACGTAAAGGATCCTTCCCTCCAGACACGCTCATAGGAGGGAATCAAGTTATTACGGAGTTATGATCACAGAGCGTGTGCGAAATTGAAATGCCGATGAAATAATTGCCTTATATTGTAATGATTACTCTCTACGCATTTTTTTGGGGGGGTTGGTGGGGAAGGGGCGGGCGTTGGTGCCATAGGACCAGGATTAATAGGGTGGATAATGCTACTGTTTACTTTGCATAATTCGTCTATTTCAATAAATTTTTGTGGGGGCGGGGGATGGCCTTGGGAAGATGGTCGCGTTTTCATTGGTTTTATTGGCGATATTATTTTCTCATATATATGTGATAATATATATATATTTATATAATATATATATAATATATTATATACATATATTATTCAAATACTTATATATATATAAATATATAATATATATTTATATATATATATGATATAGTATATACTATATATATATAGTCTATATATATATTTATACACACACATACATACGTGTGTATGTATGTGTGCACGTTGCTCGTCGAAGCGAAAGAGACCTATGAATAATGCATAATATACGATGAACGTTACCTTAATCCCCCCCTTACCTCCCCCCCCCCCCCCCCCCCCCCCCCCCCCCCAAACCCCCCCCCCCCCCCTGAGAAACAGGGCGCGTCTCAACAATACCCCAGAGCAACGGAGAATTGAACTGTGCTCTCAATAACTTCGTCCAATCTCCGAGCATTCCACATATCTCGCTATATAATAATATCTTTTATTTTTTTATCCTCAATAAAATTATTTTACTCTGAGGTACAGAACATCCTTATCTTTACTTGGATAGGAAACAAATCTTTGTATTTTTGTTATCGTCAATAAAATTTGACTCTGAGGTAGCGTCAAGGTCTAGTTTTATAATACGGTAGGAATTGTCGTGGACAGTTTTGCCTCATGTATACTGTGCAACATATAAATTATATTTAATTTATGGATATCTGATATCGGCGGGTATTGTTCGTAAGGCCTTACATATATTCATGACCGTGATAAATTCAATGCAACCTGTTTAGGTAATGTGTCCTTCCTTCAACAGAATACTGTTCTCCGATGTAGGTGTCTGCTACTGCTATAGTAGATTCACAATAACGGTGCATCTGATGTCTAGGCCCGTCCCTTACGACGCTCTTGATTGGCTGCTGATAGCCAGTCACAAGGGCTGAAACTCTCAGTCTCTCGAGGGAGTTCATATAGGTAGGATGTATGTTCCACCTCTCCTGAGGGATGCTTTTGAAAGACGTATCCCTCAGGGGAGGCGGAACATACATCTTGCCTATGTGAACTCTCTGGTGAGACTGAGAGATTCCAGCCCTTTCATTGGCCTCTAAACAGCCATTCAGGAGCGTCGTAAGGGACGGGCCTAGGCAGCAGATGCACGGTTGATGTGAATCTACTATAGTAGAGATTTATCTCTCTCAGATAGAGCGGTTCGTGGCGGTAGGTTTCTGTTTCCTAACATTAGCAGTCGCTGTTATCGTATTTGTTCACTTTTTTATAAGTTGTATTTTAACAGAATTCTTTCACATTCACAACTAATCATTGATATACTTTTCCTACCGAGAGCAAAGAAGTTAAGTTGAGTATATCTTTGTTTAACCAGACCACTGAGCTGATTAACAGCGCTCCTTCTTACCACCAGTTTCAGCTTCAGCGCCAAAATGACCTCACGGCTCCCAAGGCTTAGACTCTGCCCTGAATTTCATATTTCAATCCTATTTTCCAGAACTGGCCAAACGGTCGATCATTCGGCGCTGATATGATTCGCGTCGACGTAGATTTCAAAGTCAGATTTGTCGAACGGCTCATCTTAGCGGAGTCAATTTAGACGTTGCTGAGAAATGGTCGTCCAAAAAGACAGAAGAAACAGGTCACAGACAGACAGAAAGACAGAAAGACAGACAGACAGACTGATAGATAAAGGATATAGGACACAAGGAGAGTATGATCGAAAGGATTCAAGTCGGCATTTGTGGAGCAGTGTGTGCTCACGTTCACGAGTCTAGATCGAACCTGGCACATAAACAGTCGTTGCGAGGTCTTTGGGCTCCCAAGATGTGGCAACGTTGCAGATGGGTGAAGTTCTGATTGTAGTGTGTGTATGTGTACGTATGTATTTATATGTAAATAGTATATATGTGTGTGCGTATTTGTGTATTGTGTGTGGGTGTGTGTAAATTTTTGATGAGTCAAAAATTTATTTATGTGGAACAGGCGTCCATTACTTCAATTATCTAGTATATATATATAATATATATATATATATATATATATAAATAATATATATAATATATATATACTATGATATATATATATATATACATCTGTATATATATAATATAATATATATATATATATATATATATATCATATATATAATATAATATAAATATATATATAATATATTTATATATAATTATATATATTATAAATATATATTTTATATATATTATTATATATATTATATTATATAGTATATATATATTATATATATATATATATATATTATACGTACATATATCTACATATGTATATAATAATATAATTATAATCTATATATTAATCTATATATATCTATATATATATATATATAATATATAATTATAATAATTTTATTATTGGTTTTACTGTTTCATCGCCAAGAATCTATCAGAATGTAGCTCACAATCCTCGTTAACTGCAAGAGAGAGAGAGAGAGCGAGAGGGTTACTAAATTCTATTGAGAACATTATTGGCTCATTGTACAGTTTCATGTGTAAGTTTCTATCAGAATTTAGTCCCAGTTAACTGTGACATCGAGAGAGAGAGAGAGAGAGAGAGAGAGAGAGAGAGCTGTGCGATTTGATCTCTGGCAGTGTTCTTTCGAGAGGGGATTGAATTCCAGCAGTAGCAGTAGCAGTTTGAAGGACGCGACTCTCAATAAGGTGTATATTGCCTCTCCCATCGTAGACTGGGACAACGTATTTACATACTACGCTTTTCCTTATGGAGATTAGAGCACAAGTTTCTAGGCTGAACTTTCTCTCTCTCTCTCTCTCTCTCTCTCTCTCTATCCCGTAAGTCGACGTTCATACGAAGTTAGGGACCTCGATGAATCAGTAAGAACCCGGGAGGCGCGTGGTAATGCCGTTTAGGCGGCTTCTCCCCAGTTTTCTGAGACGTCTGCTGTTTATTTGTTCATTTTCTGAGACGGCTGCTCTTTTCTTTTTTTTAATCATCGAGACATGCTCTGGTCTCTTTGTTCATTTTCTGAGACATCTGTCGTTACTTGTTCATTTTCTGAGACGGCTGCTCTTTCTTTTTTAATCATCTGAGACATGCTCTGTCTCTTTGTTTATTTTCTGAGACATCTGTCGTTTATTTGTTCATTTTCTGAGACGTCCGTGACTGTTCATTTTCTGACACTGTTGTTTATTTGTTCATTATCTGAGACGGCTGCTCTTTCTTTTTTAATCATCTGAGACATGTCTCTTTGTTCATCATCTGAGACATCTGCTGTTTATTTGTTCATTTTCTGAGACGGCTGCTCCTTCTTTTTTAATCATCTGAGACATGCTCTGTCTCTTTGTTCATTTTCTGAGACATCTATCGTTTCTTTGTCCATTTTCTGAGACGTCCGTGACTTTTTCATTTTCTGAGACGTCTGCTCTTGCTATTTTAATCATCTGAGACATGTCTCTTTGTTCATCATCTGAGACGGCTGCTGTTTATTTGTTCATTTTCTGACACTGTTGTTTATTTGTTCATTTTCTGAGACGGCTGCTCTTTCTTTTTTAATCATCTGAGACATGCTCTGTCTCTTTGTTCATTTTCTGAGACGGCTGCTCTTTCTTTTTAATCATCTAAGACATGCTCTGTCTCTTTGTTCATTTTCTGAGACATCTGTCGTTATTTGTTCATTTTCTGAGACGGCTGCTCTTTCTTTTTTAATCATCTGAGACATGCTCTGTCTCTTTGTTCATTTTCTGAGACGGCTGCTCTTTCTTTTTTAATCATCTGA
Source organism: Macrobrachium nipponense (assembly GCF_015104395.2). Classification (NCBI taxonomy): domain Eukaryota; kingdom Metazoa; phylum Arthropoda; class Malacostraca; order Decapoda; family Palaemonidae; genus Macrobrachium; species Macrobrachium nipponense. Next base: position 58,743,512 of record NC_061090.1, on the reverse strand, counting down.
GACATGCTCTGTCTCTTTGTTCATTTTCTGAGACATATGTCGTTATTTGTTCATTTTCTGAGACGGCTGCTCTTTCTCTTTTAATAATCTGAGACATGCTCTGTCTCTTTGTTTATTTTCTGAGACATCTGTCGTTTATTTGTTCATTTTCTGAGACGTCTGTGACTGTTCATTTTCTGACACTGTTGTTTATTTGTTCATTATCTGAGACGGCTGCTCTTTCTTTTTTAATCATCTGAGACATGTCTCTTTGTTCATCATCTGAGACGTCTGCTGTTTATTTGTTCATTTTCTGAGACGGCTGCTCTTTCTTTTTTTAATCATCTGAGACATGCTCTGTCTCTTTGTTCATTTTCTGAGACATCTGTCGTTTATTTGTCCATTTTCTGAGACGTCCGTGACTTTTTTCATTTTCTGAGACGTCTGCTCTTGCTATTTTAATCATCTGAGACATGTCTCTTTGTTCATCATCTGAGACGGATGCTGTTTATTTGTTCATTTTCTGACACTGTTGTTTATTTGTTCATTTTCTGAGACGGCTGCTCTTTCTTTTTTAATCATCTGAGACATGCTCTGTCTCTTTGTTCATTTTCTGAGACATCTGTCGTTATTTGTTCATTTTCTGAGACGTCCGTGACTTTGTTAATTTTCTGAGACGACTGCTCTTGCTTTTTTAATCATCTGAGACATGCTCGGTCTCTTTGTTCATTTTCTAAGACATCTGTTGTTTATTTGTTCATTTTCTGAGATGTCCGTGACTTTGTTCATTTTCTGACACTGTTGTTTATTTGTTCATTTTCTGAGACGTCTGCTCTTTCTTTTTTAATCATCTGAGACATGTCTCTTTGTTCATCATCTGAGACGTCTGCTGTTTATTTGTTCATTTTCTGAGACGGCTGCTCTTTCTTTTTTAATCATCTGTGGCATGCTCTGTCTCTTTGTTCATTTTCTGAGACATCTATCATTTATTTGTCCATTTTCTGAGACGGTCCGTGACTTTGTTCATTTTCTGACACTCTTGTTTATTTGTTTCATTTTCTGAGACGGCTTTGCTCTTTCTTTTTTAATCATCTGAGACTTGCTCTGTCTCTTTGTTCATTTTCTGAGACATCTGTCGTTATTTGTTCATTTTCTGAGACGTCCGTGACTTTGTTCATTTTCTGAGACGTCTGCTCTTGCTTTTTTAATCATCTGAGACATGTCTCTTTGTTCATCATCTGAGACGGCTGCTGTTTATTTGTTCATTTTCTGAGACGTCCGTTACTTTTTTCAATTTCTGACACTCTGTTGTTTATTTGTTCATTTTCTGAGACGTCTGCTCTTTCTTTTAATCATCTGAGACATGTCTCTTTGTTCATTATCTGAGACAGCTGCTGTTTATTTGTTCCTTTTCTGAGACGTCTGCTCTTTCTTTTTTAATCATCTGAGACATTCTCTGTCTTTCGTTGTTCATTTTCTAAGTCATCTGTCATTTATTTGTTTTCATTTTCTGAGACGTGCTGTGACTTTGTTTTTTTTTTCATTTTCTGACACTGTTGTTTATTTGTTCATTTTCTGAGACGTCTGCTCTTTCTTTTTTGTAACATCTGAGACATGTCTTTGTTCATCATCTGAAGACGTCTGCTGTTTATTTGTTCATTTTCTGAGACGGCTGCTCTTCTTTTTTAATCATCTGAGACATGTTCTGTCTCTTTGTTCATTTTTCTGAGACTCTGTCATTTATTTGTCCATTTTCTGAGACGTCCGTGACTTTGTTCATTTTCTGACACTCTGTTGTTTATTTGTTCATTTTCTGAGACGGCTGCTCTTTCTTTTTTAATCATCTTGAGACATGCTCTGTCTTCTGTCGTTATTTGTTCATTTTCTGAGACAAGTCCGGTGACTTTGTTCATTTTCTGAGACGTCTGCTCTTGCTTTTTTTAATCATCTGAGACATGTCTCTTTGTTCATCATCTGAGACGGCTGCTGTTTATTTGTTCATTTTCTGAGACGGCTGCTCTTTCTTTTTTTAATCATCTGAGACATGCTCTGTCTCTTTGTTCATTTTCTGAGACATCTGTCGTTATTTGTTCATTTTCTGAGACGTCTGTGACTTTGTTCATTTTCTGACACTGTTGTTTATTTTTTGTTCATTTTCTGAGATGTCTGGTGCTCTTTCTTTTTTAATCATCTGAGACAGGTTCTTTCTTTGTTTTCATCCATTCTGGAGAGTCTGCTGATTTCATTTGTTCATTTTCCTGAGACGGCTGCTTCTTTCTTTTTAATCCATCTGAGGACCGATGCTCTTGTCTCTTTGTTCCATTTTCCTGAGACTCTTGTCATTTATTTGTGTTCCATTTCTGAAGACGTCCGGTGACTTTGTTCATTTTCTGACACTCTGTTCGTTTATTTTGTTCCATTTTTCTGAGACCGGGCTGCTCTTTCTTTTTTAATCATCTGAGACCAATGCCCTCTGTCTCTTTGTTCAGTTTTTTGTCGTTTTTATTTGTTCATTTTCTGAGGAACGGGTTCCCGTTTGACTTTGTTTCATTTTCTGAGACGTCCCTGCTCTAGCTTTTTTTAATCATTCTGAGACATGTCTCTTTGGTTCATCATCTGAGACGGCTTGCTGTTTATTTGTTCATTTTCTGAGACGGCTCGGCTGCTTTCTTTTTTCTTTGTTTTAATCATCGTGAGACATGCTCTGTCTCTTTGTTCATTTTCTGAGACATCTGTCGTTTTAATTTTTTGTGTTCATTTTCTGAGACGTCCGTGACTTTGTTTCATTTTTGTTCTGAGGACGTTCTGCTCTTGCTTTTTTAATCAATCTGAGACATGTTCTTCTTTGTTTTCATCATTTGAGGACGGCTGCCTGTTTTGCTTTGTTAATTTTTCTGGAGATCAGTGTCATCATGGTTTGTTCCATTAATCCCTGAGACGTCTGCAACTGGGAGGTCCTGCTGTTTTCTTGGTTTTATTTTCTGAGGACGGCTTGCTGTTTCTTTCATCAATTTCCTGAGACGATTTTTGTCTCTTTGTTTATTTTCTGAGACGTCTGCTGTTCCTTCGTTCATTTCATGAAACGTATGCTGCTTCGTTCATTTTTTGAGACATCTGTTATTATCAGTTCATCTTCTGAGAACTCTGCTGTTTTTTTGTTCCTTTTCTGCACGACGTCTGCTCTTTCTTTTTTAATCAATCGAGACATGTCTCTTTGTTCATCATCTGAGACGGCTGCTGTTTCTTTGTTCATTTTCTGAGAAATCTGTTGTCATTTGTTCATTATCTGAGACGTCTGCAACTGAGGAGGTCTGCTGTTTCTTGGTTATTTTCTGAGACGCTTGCTGTTTCTTTGATCGATTTCTGAGACGATTTTTGTCCCTTTGTTTATTTTCTGAGACGTATGCTGCTCCTTCGTTCATTTCATGAAACGTATGCTGCTTCGTTCATTTTCTGAGACATCTGTTGTTATCAGTTCATCTTCTGAGAACTCTGCTGTTTCTTGGTTCATTTTCACTCATTTTCTCTGTTTAGAGAAGATTTTATTTGTTTTTCTTATGATTTTTTTTTTCTGGGAAAGTGAAGGATAGATAGTAAACTTACGTAACAGATTTTGGTGTAGCATGATATATTTGCCATTAAAGACGAGTAATTTGTGTATCTTTAATACACTGCAGTATAAGGGAGAGAGAGAGAGAGAGAGAGAGAGAGAGAGAGAGAGAGAGAGAGAGAGAGAGAGAGTAACAATCATCTCCCAACGTAATTATCTTCATCGTCGTAACTGCACTGAAAATAACGAGATTTGTATCAGGATTACGAAATATCCAAGAGAAACTCACACTCTTCTTCTCTTCCAGGGAAGAAAGTTTCCCCTAAGACATTTGTCTCAATGGATGCAAGAATGATGATAAATCCTTCGGATTCAGCAGAAATATAGTGCCAGACGTCCCATCGTCCAATCTATCTTCAGTCCGTTATCTACGAAGGTTAAGCTGTGTGTATTATTCGAGTTCTCTATAATTGAAGTGTAGTGTTTGTTAGAGAGCTTGTAGACTGGAGAGTGACTGGTTTGAAATCAGAATTCCCTGTAAATGGAGAATCTAGGAAAAAAGTATGAGCTATTTATTCGTAAATATATATGTAAATTTACGTCAGAATTTGGTTCTAGGATTCATCAATCACCCTCACATGACAAGGCACTCATTTGCATAAAAGCCATTTTTTTTCAGCGTTTTAGAAATATGATAAGCCGGTTGATGGTTGCAAACTTTTGTAAACGCCCGGTTTCCAAAGGTTTACAAGGTTAGAAAAGTGTGTAAATGTAGTATGTGTATTTATATTATTATATATATATATTATTGTATAATGTATCTACTGATATAATATATATATACATTTACACTCATATATAGAATAAATATATATATATATATATATATATATATATATATATATATACTAGATATAATATATATATATATATATATATAAATATATATATATATATATATATATATATGTGTGTGTGTGTGTGTGTGTGTGTGTGTGTGTGTGTATGCATATACATACACATATTATACATACAATATACAGTTATATATATGAATACATATTGTAAGTAAGTATATATATATATATATATATATATATATATATATATATAGTATATATATACACATAAATAAATATATATACTTATATAGAATCCACTGGATATTTAGAATCTACTTGTCACTTCTTTACCAGATAAATGTGGGATAACAATACCTCGTTCTGACCAAGGGGGTAGTTGTGGGGTATTTCCGTGAAACAGGCCTGGCGGCCCAGGGTTGGGAGGGCGTCGTTCTTTCATGAAATTCATTTTCAAAGTTTTCTGAGTCTTCTTCTGGCAATCTTATCTTCACTAGAGGCTCAAACACCATTGCAGAAATCATAAGCTCTCTTTAAGATCAGCTTCATTTGAATCATATTTTCATAACTTTTCTCTGACTGAACATTCCTTCCGACATATTTGAAGAATCGCACTCCTTCATCGAGTTACAATTTTTTCCAGTTATAGAGTTTATTTTGCCAAGTAAATATGACCTTATTTTGTTTTGTTTAGATTTCAACTGGCGTAGGATGATCATAAGTTGCACCCATTTGTCTAAGACAGCCAAACATGTTTTCCAGTCCATCTTGGTTAAGTCTGGAGATAATTATGTATGATACATCATGTTTACTTTTTTTCAACATATCATGCAACCTTGGCAAGGATTTACATGACACAATAAGTCCCTTTTGGAACTGATAGATCTTATTACTTTTGCAAACTCGCATTGTTTCCGCAGCGCACTTCATATTGTCAAGGATTTTATTTTGTTCCGTCAGTTGCATCCCATAAGCATGTCTAGATTTTTTTCTGTCATAAGCTACCCTTGAATTGAACACATCAAACCAGGAATCGGCAAGCTTTATAAAGTCCCTTGTACTTTCCCAGGACATGCTCTTTAAAAGTCCCTGACTTCCATAAAAATCTAAAGCTTTTAGATTTTTTTTTTTTTCCGAAAGAAGCTGCACTACTTTCCTCACATTCAATACGTCTGAATTTCATTGCTGGGCCTCGCGATTCAAGAAGTTCCTTCTTCAAAATGTTTACTGCATATGCGATGAGTAGTAGGGTTATAGTTGTCCTTTCTCTTACAACGATGAACCCATTTCCGTCTTCTTTTCTCATCACGAGGGAATCGGAAAAAGTGTATACCTCCTTTTTTCTACTATTTGAATAACAACCAAACACGGCGCAGTTGTTTGGCATTATTTAAATAATAACTATGGTTGTATTCGAAGAATGTAAAAAGAAATCAATACAGGTGATTGAAGTGACCTGTGATATACATTTGAATGAAACTGTAGCTGAGTGACTTCTCACCCTGACCTGGCCTCCAGGTGGCGCGGCTCTTGGGGGGATAAGCCGCACCCCCCCACAAATGACTCTACCTGACCATTCTATATACCTTGGTTCTGACATTCGGGACGCAGGTTCGGATCTCCACCGGCTCTCATGATTTCTTCACTTGGTTCTTCATCTGGATCTCAAGCTTTTTAGTGACGAGGACGACCTAAAAGTGTGTGACAGGTTAGCAAACTTGGGTGATCATGCTCTCTGGATTGTCAAAGGAAATAAATGCAAGTAATCAAGAGGAGGTCAATGATAGGTGAAGGTCGTATTGTAATTTTCAATTGACCTTGTTAACCAACCCCCCAACCCCCCTCCCACCCCCAAACCCCAAGTGCCACCGTGAGATATTCTCAGAACTGCCTTCAGAGTTCAAGGCAATCCTTGACATCTCACAGAGAGAGAGAGAGAGAGAGAGAGAGAGAGAGAGAGAGAGAGAGACTGCTGCCTTGGCAACCCCTTGAAGGAATCCAATTTAATTAATGGAGTGGCCCCCTGTTTAATTGTTTGAGAGCACCTCATGAGTTCGGTCAGACTTGATTGACCTCAGGGGATTGCGGGGAGGGGTGGCGGGTTTGATTCTGTCATGAAATAATCTTGGTACACATCGGTTGCCAACCACTTTTTCTCAATGGTATGTCATGCGGTGAAGTTATCATAATATCTCACAATCTGATGATAACACGAACCTACGAAGAATTGTACAGAAATCACAAAGAGCAGGAAATGTCAAGAGATTCCTCGACACATGACATCTTTAGTCAACTTTCATTAAATGAACGCAATGAATATTTATTATCCTAGACTCGACGAGAGATCCTGGTTCTGTTAAATGAAGCTGGTGGTTTTAGTGCAGTCCAGGATATTATCATTATTATTATTATTGTTATTATTATTATTATATTATTATTATTATTAGTATTATTATTATTATTATGAAAAAGAAACCCACAAAATCACTGTGTACATTTTACTTTACTCCAAACTCGAGTACTTTCAGTGGCCCATTTTCAAGAGATGTGTAGGATGTCAGCCTGGTCAAGGCCCAGCAGTCTTCTGGAACGTCTTCTCGTTGAGCTGTCATTTATGTTATGGCTGTTCTGGTTTCCTTGAGAGTAGCTAATCCCATCTTGTCGCTCTGATATCCTGAGCTGATGGTCAATGGGATTAAACCCATTGTAGTAAGGAAGTGGTCACCGAAAGACTGTTGGGCAGAAAAAAACCTGATCTCCAGGTCAGAAGGATCAGTTTCTTAGCTTCTTTTAATATCAAAGCTCGGCTTATGATATCTTCCGAGGTAAAACCTTTGTTTCCTTCTATTACTTTAAGCTCTGATGAGTGCTCCTTCTACTACCCTCCTATGACTGATTTTATTGCTTTTGTATATAAGCCTACTGTTTGTAAAATCCATCCTAAGGTCATTTTCCCAACAATGCCTAGCTATAGCACTCCCCTGAGAATTAAGCTGTACTGCCCTTCTGTGTTCTTCGATTCTAGCTCTTATTCCCCTACCTGATTCCCCCACATATTTGTCTCCACAATTGCTGCAATTGATTATGTATACACAAGCCGCCCCCCCTCCCCCCCCCTACATCATCTGTATTACTGTCTCTCCTTCCAATATATTTTTACATTGTTTTTTACGGTATTATCAAAGGTATACACAAATTTATATTTACTTTCTTTAATTTTTGAAGTGATTTGTTTCATTTTAGGCATAAAAGGGAGGGCAACTATTTTCTTGTTTTCTTTATTCCATGTACTCTACATTTGCTCTGTAAAAAATCTTTTTAGCTTTGTTGAGTGCCCTTTTTCTGAACCATTCCGGGTATGCTAATGCATCTAAGGTTTTATCGATGTAATTTATTTCTTGATCTATCTTGCAAGGGTCACACGTTCTCATTGCCCTAAGAAATAAACCTTTTAGAACGCCTATTTTTATATCATGACTGTGAAATGAGAAGAAAGGAATATATGAGTTTGTGTGTGTTCTAATATGTAGCTGATTCATATCCTGTTTCTTTTCTTTCTATGAGTATGTCTAAAAAGGGCAGTTATTATTGTTGGATGTTGTTATTGTTGGATGTTGTTATCAAACTTATTGAGTTCGTCTAAAAAAGTTTCTATTTCATTTTCATCACCTAGCAGAATAGCAAAAATATCATCCACATATCTCCACCAACCTTGCAGTTTTAAGTTAGGGACATTAATATTAGGAACTAGATTGGTTTCGCAATATTCCATGTAGATGTTAGCGAGTATAGGTGATAATGAGGACCCATTACTGCTCCATATTTCTGTTTGTAAACTTGTCCCTCAAACGTGAAATAAGCATCACTGACACAATTTAATCAACTCAAGGAAGACGCCTATTTCTATGTTTAGATTGAAAATAACCTCATTACGTTTAGTCTGAAGAAATTCTACTACTTTATCTAAGGGGACATTAGTGAATAATGCTACTACATCAAAACTAACCATGTGTCCCTTCATATTATTCTTCTCAACTTTGTCTATGAAATCTACTGAATGTTTAATATGAGATTCTGAAAATATTCCTAAGTATATTCATAGTTCCCCAGCTAACCACACAGCTTAGTTTTTGTTAGGAGATTTCCTACTAGAAACAATAGTGTGTAGTGGGCAGCCCCCTTGTTATTTTTTGGGCTCCATATAATATATACTATATATATATATATATATATATATATATATAATAAGATATGTATAACAGAATCACGAAAGTTAGGAACGTGATAAATCCATAAATAAAGATAAATGCCACGAAGGAAAAATAAACGAAGGAGTCTGCGAGATCTTTCGGCTTAAAAGCCCTTTACTGGAGCAGATACTGACAAAAATACGAGAAAAGACAATACAAGAAGGATCGTATAACTGACAGATAGGGATTATAAAAGGATTAGTGCCTAGAATCCGACACACCTGGAAGATAAGAAACCTTCCCAAACAAGCATAAACAAAGGGTGCAATTAAAGGTTTAAGACAATCATCTCAGATACAATCTCAGACAATTAAAGGATTATAGGTGACAGCTATACGGAACCTGGTAAACAAAACCATATTCACAAACATGACAGACATACATTACAATAAAATTTTTTTAATAACTCTAAGGCAACTGATTTTTATTTAAGTCAGTAATTATATATTTGAGGTCATTCTTAAAACATGTTACAGATACAAGGGTCTAAATGAAAAAGGCCACGACTAAACTTGAAATTACAATGAAAAGTAAGTTGTATTAAAGCAGAATTCTAAAAGATTTCGTGATAAGACATCTCTTGACCGTGCAATTACTGAACTGTCAATCCAATTAATTCGGTGGTTGTTTTCACTTAAATGAATAAATAATGCATTGGATTTTTCCCCAGTTTTTACAGAGTATTTATGCTGGGTTAGCCTTACTTCTAAGCCCTTGCTGACGTTCCGAGATAGAATGAGGGACAATCCATACATGGAATTTTATATATTATGTTGTTGCTTTCTCTGGGGCCATTTTTTATTAACATTCTTTTTAGTGTGTTATTATAGGAAGAAAACAAGGTTGACATTAAAAGCTTTTAACAATGGTTTAATGGTTTTTCAAATCCGTTAAAATATGGCAAACTGAGAATGTTCTTAGAATTTTCTTTCTGTGTGTTATTTTCAGTATAAAACTTTTTTGTTGTGGGCTTTATTATAACAAATGTCTAATATATGTGAAGGATAGCATAAATCTTTCCCTATTTTTCTTATGTATTCAATTTCTTGATCCAAATATTGTGGACTGACAATTCGTAATGCTCGTAAAAACATAGAGGAAAAAATGGATATTTTTATATTAAGATGGTGGCCTGAGAAGCAAATGAACACAAGTTAAGTTGTTCGTCGGTTTCCTATAAATACTGAATTTACATTGAAATGGTTCTCTATGTATCAAAACGTCTAAGAAAGGGAGGCAATTGTCTTTTTCTAATTCTAGAGTAAACTTAATCGATGGTACCTGGTTATTTAATTTAGAGAGTAAATCATTTACATCAATACCGACAGGAAGAACAGCTAAACAATCATCAAATTAACGATACCACTTTACAGGAATATGAATGATATTAGGTAAGTAGCGTTTTTCGAAGAATTCCATATACAGGTTTGAGAGCAATGGTGATAAAGGATTTCCCATTGCTTTTGGCATTCTTTTTCCTATTGCATCAATTAGGATATTCACAATGTTCACCTTATTCATTTTCTTTGTCGGAATTTGTTGATTTATGTATATTTTCTTTATGATTCTCTTGACCACTTCGATTTTATCTGGAACTTCTTCAATTATTTTCAAGATGTTTTCTGTTGATTTGTTCCAGTTTGAAGGATCATATCCTCTAATATATCTATGAATGCTTTTGCATCTTTTTGGTTATGGCTGTTGTTGATCTCATAGATGAGAAATGCCAGCTCCCTCTACCTCATCATATTGCGAATCTCCTAAACACGCTAAAATTCCGCCATTTTTTTCCACAGTTGGAACTTACTTCCATCTTGAACTGATTTACAGTATTTCACTTGATAAACTAACTTAGTAGACGCTTTATACTACTATTTTCACACTAATCTTATCACCAACAGTTCACGAACACTTCTAGATATTTATAAATTTCCAGACGAATGTTAAACGCGTGATATCTGTTGATTAATAAGACGTGCGCGGGTGGGTAACGTCTTCACCAAGCAAAATGGCAACTCGAGAGAGACGAGAGATAGAGGAGCAGGACAGATAGAGAGAGAGAGAGAGATAGTTTGGAGGAGCAGAGAGAGAAAGAGAGAGATGGAGGAGAAAAATCGATATCTATAGACAGAAATCAAGTCTTTTGTTAATTGCAAAATCGTTAGCTTAGTGGGAGAGTTCCCTAAACAGTTTGTTTGGACTAATATACGTAGTATATATATATGCCACAGAGCTTTATTAAATCTAACATGCTGACTAATATATATATATATATGTATATATATATATATATATATATATATATACATGTGTGTGTGTGTGTGTGTGTGTGTGTATTATATGTTTTATTGCATTTTGTGAACGATATGCCATCATTAATCCTAAACCAACAACGTATATTTATGTTAATATTTTTTCTCTTATTATTATTATTATTATTATTATTATTATTATTATTATTATTATTGATTAGTTATTATTATTATCTCAGATTATCTGATTTACCGTGTCACCTAAATAAGTATTCGCTAAACTCACGTATTTCTCTGACAATTATCCACATCAAGTTTAAGTGATCTTTCAACTAAACACAAAGGCATTAATTTATTCTACTTCCCTGTTTCATTAACTGCAACAAACATTAGCCACGGTGTCCTCGCTAAGAGAAAGGATGTAATTATCAACTTCAGGTGTAATTTCATTATAAAAGATAATAATCAGTCCTGTTTGCATGCTCCGTAGGATTTCGCATTTGAATTAACTTCCGAGTGACGCTGAGATATAATCTATGCATCGCTTTCTTTTTAGACTGTAATACAGGGTGTCCATAGAGTCCCAGTGCCATTACAAGTATTTATCGCATATAATGGTACTGGGACTTTATGGACACCCTGTGTTCCATTTTCATGATTTCGTCATAATTATCATCGTTATTCGTCTTCGTTAACGATGTCGTGAGCGATGTACTAATGTGGTACTGATTCTGGCGTTAACTGATTTCATTTGCAGAACTTTCACGCAGGTCATTGACTCTTGCGACCCGCATAGTACTAGTCCTGAGGAAGGGTCTTAAAAAGATCAGTGCTAAAAATACTATCCCAATAGCATGGCCATCTGGAGGGAACTTTTTTTCAAATTTCAGAGGAGGAAATGCAACATAAACTGCAGAGTGAAGGTTCACACCATTTATTCCAGGCTTCTGCAGAAGGCACACTAACCCATGGAGGATTATTACCACTGGATCACCTCGTTCAATTCCGTACCCATTTTTGACCTCCGGGCCGCACTCATTTCCCGCTGACACATACTACTACTACTACTACAGCCTTGTGACGACCTCATAAAAATGTTTTAAGCTTTCGTAAACCGTGAAGACTGTCGAACGACCGACGTTTTAGCGCAGGTTACATTTCCAGTTATAGGAGCAATTTCATCTGTTTCTCAAGCGTTTCTTGGAGCTATTCCAAACTGCGGCCCTTTTGAAATCACTGCAGATGAATAGGGAGGAAAGCTGACCTTATTCGCTCGATTGAGAGTTCAAATTCTCAGGGTTATCTCTGTGTGAATATGACGACATTTAAGGGAAATAAATGTTCCTCTTTGAACGATTGGTTTACGTGCTCGCCTACCGATACGGTATAGTCCCAAGTTCGATTCACCGCTCTGCCAATGTGGGATCAGAGGAATTTATTTCTGGTGATTAGGAATTAATGTCTCGATATAACGTCGTTCGGATCCCACGCTAGGTAACCAATTGGTTCTTGAGGTCGATTCCCCACTCTGCTAATGCGGAATCAGAGGTATTTGTTTCTGGTGATTAGGAATGAATTTCTCGATATATAATGTGGTTCGGATCCCACAATAAGCTGTAGGTCCCGTTGCTAGGTAACCAATTGGTTCCTAAGCCACGTAAAAATATCATCTAATCCTTCGGGGTCAGCCCTAGAAAAACTGTTAATCAGCCCAGTGGTCTGGTTAAACTAAGATATACTTAACTTAAGGGAATAAATGGTTATGACTAACCAGTAAATCTACGGAGAATAAGAGGGATTAACCATTAAACATTAACATTAGCAAGACATGAAAGATACCTTTGGTTGTTTTGTTCGTTTGCATGGTGTTTTAACGTTACATGGAACCAGTGGTTATTCAGCAACGGGACCGACGGCTTTACGTGACTTCCGATTCACGTCGAGAGTGAACTTCTATCACCAGAAATACACATCTCTGACCCCTCAGTGGAATGCCCGAGGATCGAACTCGCGACCACCGAGGTGGCAGGCCAACGCCACACCGACCACGCCACTGAGGCTCTCACCTTTGGTTGTTGTAAAATTACTTATAGCTCTGTGGTGCTTTCGACGTGAGAATTCAGTATTCAGTCATGAATAAAGGAAATCGAATCGCAAATACATTCACTAATATAACCAACAATGCAGACTCATATATCATGAATATTTTAATATAGAAATGTTATCCATAAATACATTCAATTATATAAATAATAGTACGAATTCATATATGAAGAATATTTTAATTTGGAGGTGTTATCCAAAGATACACTTGCTGGTCTAAATAAGAATACCATCTTACATATTGCGAATGTTTTAATAATTTTAACATGGAAATGTGATACAAAAATTGATTTACTGATATAAATAATACAAACTCACACGTGATGAATATTTTTTGCATGTTATCCAAAAGTTCATTTACTGATATAAGTACTAATAAAAACACCATATGTGAAGGAATATTTTCATTATTTTAATATGGAAATGTCACCCAAAAATTTATTTACTGGGATAGATAATAACACAAACTCACATGTGATGAATATTTTTTGGATGTTGTCCAAAAATTCATTAACTGATATAATACAACTCCATATGTGATGAATACATGAATTGGAAAATGTAAAACTGAATTTATCTCTAGGCTTCTTAGAGAGAATATATAAGGGTGATATGGATGCACTTGCAATTCCAGATATTTATCTCATATGTAGATTTCTAATGCAGTCTTGATGAAGTCGGCGAGAGAGTTGAGGAAACGGTTCGTCGACTGGAAAAATGAAAGAGTGGGTGGGAAGAATCCTTATTCCTGAGAAGCTTGACAGAAGAAGAAAAAGAAGAAGCATAGACTAATTCAGAGTCCTGGTAAGAAGATATTTGAGAACAATAACAAATATCATATTCATATTATTCTCTTCGATATTTTTATCGTCATGCAAGAGGATTTGCAACACGAAATGCAAAATCCATTAAAAACAAGTAAAAATTGCGCCGAAGATCGAGTTTTCTGTCCAGTGGTGGCCTCAGCCATCGTCCGGTGGTGGCCTATGGTGTTGGTAATTATAGCACTGCCAGAAGTAGGATGATGGCTAACTTTAGCCTTAAATAAAATAAAAACTACTGAGGCTGGAGGTCTGCAATTTGGTATGTTTGATGATTGGAGGGTGGTCGATCACCATACGAACTTGCAGCCGTCTAGCCTCGGTAGTTTTTTTAAAAGATCTGATGACGGACGGAGGACGGACAGACAAAGCCAAGCACAGGGTCGTTTACTTTTACAGAAAACTACGTAAAGGATCCTTCCCTCCAGACACGCTCATAGGAGGGAATCAAGTTATTACGGAGTTATGATCACAGAGCGTGTGCGAAATTGAAATGCCGATGAAATAATTGCCTTATATTGTAATGATTCTCTACGATTTTTTTTAGGGGGGGTTGGTGGGGAAGGGGCGGGCGTTGGTGCCATAGGACCAGGATTAATGGGGTGGATAATGCTACTGTTTACTTTGCATAATTCGTCTATTTCAATAAATTTTTGTGGGGGCTTGGGGAGATGGTCGCGTTTTCATTGGTTTTATTGGCGATATTATTTTCTCATATATATGTGATAAATATATATATATATATATATATATATATATATATATATATATATATATAGAATATACATATATTATTCAAATACTTATATATATATATATATATATATATATATAGTATATATATATATATATATATATATATATATATATATTATATATATTATTACCACACATACATACGTGTGTATGTATGTGTGCTCGTGCTCGTCGAAAGCGAAAGAGACCTATGAATAATGCATAATATACGATGAACGTTACCTTATCCCCCCCTTACCCCCCTTCCCCCCCCCCCCCCCCCCCTTCCCCCACCCCTCCCCCCCCCCCCCCCCCCGCCCCGCCCCAACCCTGAGAAACAGGGCGCGTCTCAACAATACCCCAGAGCAACGGAGAATTGAACTGTGCTCACAATAACTTCGTCCAATCTCCGAGCATTCCACATATCTCGCTATATATAATAATATCTTTTATTTTTTTATCCTCAATAAAATTATTTGACTCTGAGGTACAAAACATCCATATCTTTACTTGAATAGGAAACATATCTTTGTATTTTTGTTATCGTCAATAAAATTTGACTCTGAGCTAGCGTCAAGGTCTAGTTTCATAATACGGTAGGAATTGTCGTGGACAGTTTTGCCTCATGTATACTGTGCAACATATAAATTATATTTAATTTATGGATATCTGATATCGGCGGGTATTGTTCGTAAGGCCTTACATATATTCATGACCGTGATAAATTCAATGCAACCTGTTTAGGTAATGTGTCCTTCCTTCAACAAAATACTGTTCTCCGATGTAGGTGTCTGCTATTGCTATAGTAGATTCACATCAACCGTGCATCTGATGTCTAGGCCCGTCCCTTACGACGCTCTTGATTGGCTGCTAATAGCCAGTCACAGGGCTGGAAACTCTCAGTCTCCCGAGGGAGTTCATATAGGTAGGATGTATGTTCCACCTCTCCTGAGGGATGCTTTTGAAAGACGTATCCATAAGGGGAGGCGGAAAGTATATCTTGCCTAAGTGAACTCTCTGGAGAGACTCAGAGTTTCCAGGCCCTTGATTGGCCTCTCAACAGCCAATCAGGAGCGTCGTAAGGGACGGGCCTAGGATGCAGATGCACGGTTGATGTGAATCTACTATAGTAGAGATTCATTTCTCTCAGATAGAGCGGTTCGTGGCGGTAGGTTTCTGTTTCCTAACATTAGCAGCTGTTGTTCTCGTATTTGTTCACTTTTTTATAAATTGTATTTTAACAGAATTCTTTCACATTCACAATTAATCATTGATATACTTTTCCTACCGAGAGCAAAGAAGTTAAGTTAAGCTGAGTATACCATAGTTTAACCAGACCACTGAGCTGATTAACAGCGCTCCTTCTTACCACCAGTTTCCGCTTCAGCGCCAAAATGACCTCACGGCTCCTAGCGCTTGGCCTCTGCCCTGAATTTCATATTTCAATCCTATTTTCCAGAACTGGCCAATTCGACGCTGTTATGATTTGCGTCGACGTAGATTTCAGAGTCAGATTTGTGAACGGCTCATCTTAGCGGAGTCAATTTAGACGTTGCTGAGGAAATGGTCGTCCATAAAGACAGAAGAAACAGGTCACAGACAGAAGAGACAGGTCATAGACAGACAGACAGACAGACAGACAGACAGACAGATAGATAAAGGATATTGGACACAAGGAGAGTACGATCGAAAGGATTCAAGTCGACATTTGTGGAGCAGTGTGTGTCTCACGTTCACGAGTCTAGATCGAACCTGGCACATAATTGTCATTGCGAGGTCTTTGGGCTCCCAAGATGTGGCAACGTTGCAGATGGGTGAGGTTCTGATTGTAGTGTGTGTGTGTGTGTGTGTGTATGTGTACGTATGTATTTATATGTATATAGTATATATATGTGTGCGTATTCGTGTATTGTGTGTGGGTGTGTGTAAATTTTTGATGAGTCAAAAATTTATTTATGTGGAACAGGCGTTCATTACTTCAATTATATATATATATAATATATATATATATATATATATATATATAATATATATATATATATATATATATATATATATATATATATATATTTTTACTGTTTCATCACCAAGAATCCATCAGAATGTAGCTCACACTATCCTCGTTAACTGCGAGAGAAAGAGAGAGAGAGAGAGAGAGAGAGAGAGAGAGAGAGAGAGAGAGAGAGAGAGAGAGAGAGGGTTACTAAATTCTTTTGAGAACATTATTGGCTCATTGTACAGTTTCATATGTATGTTTCTATCAGAATTAGTTCATACTATCGCCGTTAACTGTGACAGAGAGAGAGAGAGAGAGAGAGAGAGAGAGAGACTGTGCGATTTGATCTCTAGCAGTGTTCCTTCGAGAGGGAATTGAATCCCAGCAGTAGCGGTAGCAGTTTGAAAGACGCGACTCTCAATAAGGTGTATATTGCCTCTCCCATCGTAGACTGGGACAACGTATTTACATACAACGCTTTTCCTTATGGAGATTAGAGCACAAGTTTCTAGGTTGAACTTTCTCTCTCTCTCTCTCTCTCCCTCTCTCTCTCTCTATCTCTCTCTCTCTCTCTCTCTCTCTCGTAAGTCGACGTTCATACGAAGTTAGGGACCTCGATGAATCAGTAAGAACCCGAGAGGCGCGTGGTAATGCCGTTTAGGCTACTTCTCCCCAGTTTTCTGAGACGTCTGCTGTTTATTTGTTCATTTTCTGAGACGTGTGCTCTGTCTCTTTGTTCATTTTCTGAGACATCTGCCGTTTATTTGTTCATTTTCTGAGACATCTGCCGTTTATTTGTTCATTTTCTGAGACGTCCTTGACTTTGTTCATTTTCTGACACTCTGTTGTTTATTTGTTCATTTTCTGAGACGTCTGCTCTTTCTTTTTAATCATCTGAGACATGTTTCTTTGTTCATCATCTGAGACGGCTGCTGTTTTATTTTTGTCACTTTTCTGAGTTACGGCTGCTCTTTCTATTTTTAATCAGGGATCTGAGACTTACATACTCTGTCTCTTTGTTCATTTTCTGAGACATCTGTCGTTTATTTTGTCCAGTTTTCTGAGACGTCCGTTGACCTTTGTTCATTTTCTGTGACGTCTCCGTGAACTGTTTGCATTTTCTGGTACACTGCCTGTTTGTTTATTTTGTTGCATTTTCTGAGACGTCTGCTCTTTCTTTTTTAATCATCTTAGACATGTCTCTTTGTTCACCATCTGAGATCTGCCGTTTATTTGTTCATTTTCTGAGACGGCTGCTCTTTCTTTTTTAATCATCTGAGACATGCTCTGTCTCTTTGTTCATTTTCTGAGACATCTGTCGTTATTTGTTCATTTTCTGAGACGTCCGTGACTTTGTTCATTTTCTGAGACGTCTGCTCTTTCTTTTTTAATCATCTGAGACATGTCTCTTTGTTCATCATCTGAGACGGCTGCTGTTTCTTTGTTCATTTTCTGAGACATCTGTCGTCGTTTGTTCATTTTCTGAGACGTCTGCAACTGAGAGGTCTACCGTTTATTTGTTAATTTTCTGAGACGGCTGCTCTTTCTTTTTTAATCATCTGAGACATACTCTGTCTCTTTGTTCATTTTCTGAGACATCTGTCGTTATTTGTTCATTTTCTGAGACGTCCTTGACTTTGTTCATTTTCTGAGACGTCTGCTCTTTCTTTTTTAATCATCTGAGACATGTCTCTTTGTTCATCATCTGAGACGGCTGCTGTTTCTTTGTTCATTTTCTGAGACATCTGTCGTCGTTTGTTTATTTTCTGAGACGTCTGCTGCTCCTTTGTTCATTTCATGAAACGTCTGCTGCTTCGTTCATTTTCTGAGACATCTGTTATTATCAGTTCATCTTCTGAGAACTCTGCTGTTTTTTTGTTCCTTTTCTGGGACGTCTGCTGTTTCTTGGTTCATTTTCATTCATTTTCTCTGTTTAGAGAAGATTTTACTTGTTTTTCTTTTGTTTTTCTCTGGGAAAGGTGAATGATAGATAGTAAACTTACGTAACAGATTTGGGTGTAGCATGATATGTTTGCCATTAAACACGAGTAATTTTGTGTATCTTTAATGCACTGCAGTATAAGAGAGAGAGAGAGAGAGAGAGAGAGAGAGAGAGAGAGAGAGAGAGAGAGAGAGAGAGAGTAACAATCATCTCCCAACGTAATTATCTTCATCGTCGTAACTGCACTGAAAATAACGAGATTTGTATCAGGATTATGAAATATCCAAGAGAACTCACACTCTTCTTCTCTTTCAGGGAAGAAAGTTTCCCTTAAGACATTTGTCTCAATGGATGCAAGAATGGTGATAAATTCTTCGTTTTCAGCAGAAATATAGTGCCAGACGTCCCATCGGCCAATCTATCTTCAGTCCGTTATCTACGAAGGTTAGGCTGTGTGTATTAATTCGAGTTCTCTATGACTGAAGTGTAGTGTTTGTTAGAGAGCTTGTAGACTGGTGAGTGACTGGTTTGATATCAGAATTCCCTGTAAATGCAGAATCTGGGAAAAAAATATGAGCTATTTATTCGTAAAAATATATATATAAATTTGCGTCAGAATTTGGTTCTAGAATTCATCAATCACCCTCACATGACAAGGCACTCATTTGCATAAAAGCCATTTTTTTTTGTTTTTTCAGCGTTTTAGAAATATGATGAGCGGTTGATGGTGTCAACTTTTGTAAGCCCGGTTCCAAAGGTTTACAGAGAAAAGTGTGTATGTATATATATATATATATATATATACATTTACACTCATATATATATAAATATATATATATATATATATGTATATATATATATATATATATATATATATATATATATATTATATATATATATTTAAATATATGTGTGTGGTGTGTGTGTTCGCATATACATACACATATTTATTACATACAATATACAGTTATATATAGAATACATATATTGTAAGTAAGTATATATATATATATATATATATATATATATATATATATATATATATATACTACTTATTAAAAACAATATATGTATCATATATATAACTGTATATTGTATGTATAAATATGTGTATGTATATGCGAACACACACACACACACACACATATATTTAAATATATATATATTATATATATATATTAATATATATATATATTATATATATATATATATAGTATATATATATATATATATATATATATATATATATATAATATATATATGAGTGTAAATGTATATATATATATATATATATATATATATCGATATATATATATATATACATACACTTACACACTTTTCTCTGTAACCTTGGAACCGGGCTTACAAAAGTTACACCATCAAACCGCTATCATATTTCTAAAACGCTGAAAAAAATGGCTTTTATGCAAATGAGTGCCTTGTCATGTGAGGGTGATTGATGAATTCTATATATGATATAATATATATATATATATATATTATATATATATATATATATGATATATATATATGTATGACAGAACGTAGCCTTTTGTTATGAATAATTATCACATCGAACCGTGATCCATTTTATATATCAATTCAAGCTACAAATGTCCTTTAATATCTAAATTCACTTTACCTCCCAAATGATATATTTTCATATATGTACCGAAGGGGAATTTTTTAATTGATAATAATTTCGTCCCCCCATGGGATCGAACCACCGTCCAAGTGGACGGGGACGAAATCAGGACGGTCAGTGACGCTATCCAATCAGCCAACAGAGACGCTATAAGTTCATATCGATTCTGACCTTACAAATCACCCTCGATCTGGATGCATTCGTAATTAGAATCGATATGAAACCCCGTCTACCATGTTGGCCAATTCGAGCGTTTGACAGAACGTAGCCTTTTGTTATGAATAATATCACATCGAACCAGTGATCCATTTACTATATCAATTCAAGCTACAAATGTCCTTTAATATCTAAATTCACTTTATCCTCCCAAATGATATATTTTTCCATATATGTACCGAAGGGGAATTTTTTTTTTTAATTGATAATAATTTCGTCCCCCACTTGATAATAATTTCGTCCCCCCATGGGATCGAACCACCGTCCAATGGGGGGACGAAATTATTATCAATTAAAAAATTCCCCTTCGGTACATATATGAAAATATATCATTTGGGAGGTAAAGTGAATTTAGATATTAAAGGACATTTGTAGCTTGAATTGATATATAAATGGATCACGGTTCGATGTGATAATTATTCATAACAAAAGGCTTCGTTCTGTCAAACGCTCGAATTGGCCAACATGGTAGACGGGGTTTCATATCGATTCTAATTACGAATGCATCCAGATCGAGGGTGATTTGTAAGGTCAGAATCGATATGAACTTATAGCGTCTCTGTTGGCTGATTGGATAATATATAGGTATGTATATATATAGTATATATATACACATATATAAATATATACTTATATAGAATCCACTGGATATTTAAAATCTACTTGTCACTTCTTTACCAGATAACGGTGGGATAACAATACCTTGTTCTGACCAAGGTATATATACCTTGGTTCTGACATTCAGGACGCAGGTTCGGATCTCCACCGGCTCTCATGATTTCTTCACTTGGTTCTTCATCTGGATCTCAAGCATTTTAGTGACGAGGACGTCCTAAATGTGTGTGACAGGTTGTAATTTTCAACTGACCTTGTTAACCAACCCCCCCTCCCACCCCACCCCCAAGTGCCACCATGAGATCTTCTCAGAACTGCCTTCAGAGTTCAAGGCAATCCTTGACATCTCACAGAGAGAGAGAGAGAGAGAGAGAGAGAGAGAGAGAGAGAGAGAGAGATAGAGAGAGAGAGAGAGAGAGCTGCTGCCTTGGCAACCCCTTGAAGGAATCCAATTTAATTAATGGAGTGGCCCCCTGTTTAATTGTTTGAGAGCACCTCATGAGTTCGGTCAGACTTGATTGACCTCAGGAAATTGCGGGGAGGGGTGGCGGGTTTGATTCTGTCATGAAATAATCTTGGTACACATCGGTTGCCAACCACTTTTTCTCAATGGTATGTCATGCGGTGGAGTTATCATAATATCTCACAATCTGATGATAACACGAACCTACGAAGAATTGTACAGAAATCACAAAGAGATTCCTCGACACATGACATCTTTAGTCAACTTTCATTAAATGAACGCAATGAATATTTATTATCCTAGACTCGACGAGAGATCCCGGTTCTGTTAAATGAAGCTGGTGGTTTTAGTGCAGTCCAGGATATTATCATTATTATTATTGTTCATTATTATTATTATTATTATTATTATTATTATTATTATTATTATTATTATTATTATTATTATTATTATTATTATTATTATTGAAAAAGAACCCCATATAATCACTGTGTACATTTTACTTTACTCCAAACTCGAGTACTTTCAGGCCCTATCAGTGGCCCATTTTCAAGAGATGTGTAGGATGTCAGCCTGGGTCAAGGCCCAGTGGTCTTCTGGATCGTCTTCTCGTTGAGCTGTCATTTATGTTATGGCTGTTCTGGTTTCCTTGAGAGTTGCTGATCCCATCTTGTCGCTCTGATATCCTGAGCTGATGGTCAATGGGATTAACCCTTGTGGTAAGGGAGTGGTCACCGAAAGTCTGTTGGGCAGAAAACCTGATCTCCAGGTCAGAAGGATCAGTCTTAGCTTCTTTTAATATCAAAGCTCGGCTTATGAGATCTTCCGAGGTAAAACCTTTGTTTCCTTCTATTACTTTAAGCTCTGATGAGTGCTCCTTCTACTACCCTCCTATGACTGCTTTTGTATATAAGCCTACTATTTGTAAAATCCATCCTAAGGTCATTTTCCCAACAATGCCTAGCTATAGCACTCCCCTGAGAATTAAGCTGTACTGCCCTTCTGTGTTCTTGGATTCTAGTCCTTATTCCCCTACCAGATTCCCCCACATATTTGTCTCCAAAATTACTGCAATTGATTATGTATACCACCGCCCCCCCACCCCCCCCCCCCCTACATCATCTGTATTACTGTCCTCTCCTTCCAATATATTTTTACATTGTTTTTTACGGTATTATCAAAGGTATACACAAATTTATATTTACTTTCTTTAATTCTTGAAGTGATTTGTTTCATTTTAGGCATAAAAGGGAGGGCAACTATTTTCTTGTTTTCTTTATTCCATGTACTCTCTACATTTGCTTTGTAAAAAATCTTTTTAGCTTTGTTGAGAGCCCTTTTTCTGAACCATTCCGGGTATAATAATGCATCTAAGGTTTTATCGATGTAATTTATTTCTTGATCTATCTTGCAAGGGTCACACGTTCTCATTGCCTTAAGAAATAAACCTTTTAGAACGCCTATTTTTATATCATGATTATGAAATGAGAAGAAATGAATATATGAGTTTGTGTGTGTTCTATATGTGCTGAATTCATATCCTGTTTCTTTTCTTTCTATGAGTATGTCTAAAAAGGGCAGTTTATTATTGTTGGATGTTGTTATTGTTGGATGTTGTTATCAAACTTATTGAGTTCATCTAAAAAAGTTTCTATTTCATTTTCATCACCTAGCAGAATAGCAAAAATATCATCCACATATCTCCACCAACCTTGCAGTTTTAAGTTAGGGGCATTAATATTAGGAACTAGATTGGTTTCGCAACATTCCATGTGGATGTTAGCGAGTATAGGTGATAATGAGGACCCCATAGCTGCTCCATATTTCTGTTTGTAAACTTGTCCCTCGAACGTGAAATAAGTATCACTGACACATAATTTAATCAACTCAAGGAAGACCCCTATTTCTATGTTTAGATTGAAAATACCCTCATTATGTTTAGTTTGAAGATATTCTACTACTTTATCTAAGGGGACATTGGTGAATAATGCTACTACATCAAAACTAACCATGTGTCCCTTTATATTATTCTTCTTAACTTTGTCTATGCAGTCTACTGAATGTTTAATATGAGATTCTGAAAATATACCTAAGTATATTCCTAGTTCCCCAGCTAACCACACAGCTTAGTTTTTCTTAGGAGATTTCCTACTAGAAACAGTAGGGCGTAGTGGGCAGCCCTCCTTGTGTATTTTGGGGCTACCATATATATATGCAAGTTCAGGTAATTTACTTGAGAATAATCTATTGCGTAGCATGTCTTTCCCATTACCTAGTCTACTGATTATTTTCTTCACATTCTGATTAAAGGTATTCTGAAGCTTTTGGATTGTTGGAGGATTCTCTATTTTAGCATAAGTAGTTTCATCATCTAGTAGCCTGTACATTTTAACCCTATATTCTGAACTATTCATGATAACAATGCTACCCACTTTGTCAGCCCCAAAATACGCCCTAATGTTTCTAGTAGGAAATCTCCTAACAAAAACTTAGCTGTGTGGTTAGCTGGAGAACTAGGAATATACTTAGGCATATTTTCAGAATCTGATGACATCATACAGAACACGAAGATCATCGGGAAGGCCCCTAATGCCCGTCGGTTACGCCTGCTGGAGGCGCTTCTCATCCAGCAAATAAAACCTACACTGAATAAGACGCAGGAAGAATTTCTCCTCCCTACGAGTATGAGAAAACCTACCACCAACAATGACACCACCGATCACGAGAACTCTACGGAAGACAACGCCCTTGAACGAGGTACTCCTGCAGCCGATGAAAATCAAATTAGCCGTGACGTCCCGCAGCGTAGCACAACGCCCAACGTTACCGCGCCGCTCAGGAGGTCTAGACGGCTGCAAGACCTGCAGCATCGCAACCATCGACTCGGAGAAAGTGGCTTGAGACCTGGCTCAAGCCACCAATGAAAACGAAGACCTACCGCCACCAGCCAATAGGAGATCAGCATGGGGCAGACCCCCTGCTGTCGACCCCAAATATAAGGAGGATGGACACCACACCAAGTGTAAATCAGTTTCTCAGAATCGGCCAAGCCGACTAACACATACATCCTAACCTCTCCTGTTCCCGAAACCCGACAAATCCTCCTCACTCCAAATCCTAAAACTAGCTCCACTGTTCCCGGCTCCCCAAAGCCATATAACCCAGTCTCCCCTCCTCCTCCCACCCCACAAAGCAACAGGTTTGAAGTTCGCCCAGAACTAAAACAAGACAAATATATCGCACAGACTCAAGACCTCACAAATCTACTGGTGCAAATGCTATTCAAGTTTGCAGAACTAACAGGATCAAACTTCTCAGAGGAAATAGCTAAAGAAGTCGTTGACAAGTGCATAAGAACGTCCAGAGGACTCTTTGCATCACCATGCCTACACTAATAAACAACAACAGTGCAAATGGCACTACAAACACACCCGGTGTCAGTTTCATCCCAAGTAATAGTACCAGGTACATCTCCAGTGCCAGGGCCAACCTCAGAGTTGGTAGTCAAGGCACACCAAGTGCAAATGACGAGTTAGGAAACAACAACAACACAAATGACTGCAGAGACACAGACACTATAAAAATCCTCCAGTGGAACATACTAAGTGCAAACAATAAATACGCTTTCCTGCAAGCACACACACAAACAAATAACTATGACATCATAATGTTACAAGAAACACTTGTAAGGGAAAACGCCAAATTTTCATTTAAAGGGTACAAAGTGTACAAAACACCATACACAGACACTAAAAGAGGACTAATCACCCTGGTTAAAAACACAATCCCCTCAAAGAAGGTAGACAACATCCCTTGCGGAGATGATGTAGAAGCACTCAGCGTAAAACTCACACTTGCAAACACAACACTGACGGTACACAACATATACAGGGCTCGGGACAACACATCCGAAGGGGAAGCACTCTTCAGTGCAGCGACACAGGAAAACACACTAATTGGAGGAGACTTCAACGCACATCACCCAAGCCTGAACTCTACACAACAAACAAACACAACTGGAAGACATCTACACCAGTTATCATGTGAATTCCCAGAGGTGTGCCTATTAAACAGTGGAGAGCCACTCACCTAAAAAGGAGGAAGACTAGATCTTACCTTCACAAACTCTGCCCTAAAGGAGCAAGCAACATGGAAGCTGCACGAGACCCGCACAAGCGACCACATAGCCATTGACATTGGCCTACGGCTCAAAAAGCTGGCCCCCATACCACCGCCACCAGAAAGATGGAACCCCAAGTTTGCAAACTGGGCTACATTTGAAGCCATAATGACGAGATGGGCGAGCAACTACCTTGAAAACCCTGCAAACGATATAGAACTCTTCTATGAAGAGTTCATCAGCAAACTCAGAGAGGCAGCAAACATGTCCATGCCAAAGATCAAACGATCCAAGATCGATCACAAAGATGCATGGTACTACTGTGAAAGGGTCAAAGAACTCAATGCCAGAGTCAACAGAGTATAGACAAAGAAATTAAACAACAGGCATGGTATGATTGGTGTGCAAACATCAGCAGACAAACTCCAGTAACCCAGATCTGGAGATTCCTTGCAAAAATTGCAGGGAAAGGAAGAACAGCGCAAAGCATCCACCCCAACCCACAAGAAGAAGCTGACAATATAGCCAGAAACTTCGCAGAAAGGACAAAATCCCACAACCTTCCCCAAACAACACGGGAAAAAATAAATGAAATTTCCCCAGCAAGATGGAGGGAAATCAATACTGCCTGCAACACACCTGATGACACAGACACACCCCTTCACTATGGAAGAACTAAACAGGTGCACTCAGTCAAGGGGAAAAAGAGACACAGCCCCTGGAGCAGATGCAATCACCTACAGCATGCTGAGACACATGGGAGACCCTGCCAACGGAGGTATATCTACTCCTGGTAAACAGGACGTATGCAGAGCACACCAGGCCAAAGAAATGGCAACAGCAAGACACACAACCAATACCTAAGCCAAAAGAGGAAGGCGCATATAGGCCGATATCCCTCATCAGCTGCACTGAAAAGGTTGCAGAAAGAATGGTTCTGAACAGACTACTATGGAAAGCAGGGCCCCTACACCATAGGCTCTATGCCTATAGGGAAGGAGTAGGCACCCATTGAGTGCCTCACAGATGTGCTAAGTGCCATAAATGGCAGAAAATCCATAGTGGTCTTCTTAGATCTAGAAAAGGCATATGAATTGGCCAATGCAGCAACCATCCTCTCCTCCCTAGTCAGAAAGAGGATCAAGGGCAACCTGCTTACATGGACAAAAGGATACATGCAAGACAGAGAAGCAAGAGTAGTGTTCCAAGGCAGAATGTCAGAATACTACTCTCTTAAAACGGCACTCCACAGGGGGGCATTCTAAGCCCCTTCTTATTCAATGTCCTTATGGAAAATGTAGCCTGTCTCGATCTACCACAAGGAGTAGAGGTCTTCATATATGCTGACGATGTTTGCATCGTCAACTCCGGCCCTCAAAGAACAGCTCCAAAAGATGCAAGAAGCCTTGCAAAAACTTGAGGACAAGTGCACACAACTGGGACTCAAAATCAACAGAAATAAGACAAAAGCCATGGCAATAAAACATGATCAAAATCCACCCAACCTTCTACTGAAAGGAGACGTCATAGACTGGGTGGATAGCTACACATATCTGGGAGTCTGCATTGCAGATTCACTATCTCCTGAGAAGCAAATACAGCTCCTCCAAGCCAAAACAAAAATAGGGCTTAATGCCCTAAAGAAAATCACATCATTGCAAGAAGGTGCGACATACCATCTGCTCAGGAGTTTCTACATACAAACCATCAGAGCACAAGTAGAATACGCAGAACACCAGTCCTGACAAATCTCAGAAAGGATCAACAGCAAGGCTGGAAGTCATCCAAAACAACGCAATGAGACTTATACTTGGAGCCCCAATGTGGACAAGAATTTGTCTCTTGAGGGCAGAGACACAACTGCAGTCTCTCAAGCACAGGATAGGCCAAAGAAATATTGCCATTCTGTGCAAAACCATCAGAAACGACAGAAATGGACCACACAAAAACAAAATGCAAACGTGTATAAACCTGCACGAAGAACTAGACCCGCCCAAAACCTATGCGGGCAGTATACTCCAGACAATGATAGAAACACTGGGTATGCAGGACACAGTGAAACACATAACAAAGGATGTCCCACCTGAGGGATACCAAAAAACCACCTCCCTGGGTCGAAGACCCAATCCGGTATAACTTCACAATACTACCGGCAAACAAAGCACTGTGCACAGCAGTACAAATGAAAACTGCAGCAGAAGAAGCAATCCGGAACACAGCAGCTGAAAACATATATTACACTGATGGCTCAGTTGACCCAGAAGCTCCAGCAACTGCAGCAGCAGTGGCTGCCCAAGACTTCAAAAGAAGCTGGAGGCTATCCAACAATGCCTCCATACTACAAGCGGAACTAATGGCAATCTTAAAAGCCTTAGAAAATTCCATTTTAAAAGAAGGACACACAACAGTGCATATTGACTCCAAAGGAGCAATACTCGCTATCAAAGCGACAAATCCAAAAGAAAATGTGACACTGATAACAGCCATAAAATCATTGGCCAATTCACATCAAGCTGCTGGCAGGAGAGTCACACTAAACTGGATACCCAGCCATGTGGAATCCAGGGAAATGATGAAGCTGACATCCTTGCCAAAAGTGCCCTCAGCTGCAGTACAGTAAGCATAAAAGTGCAACCATCCATAACACACTAAAGGAGATGGCAAAAAGCTATGCCAAACTCCAAGAAGAGAGTGAAGTACGACGTCACTATCTACAAGAGTCAAGGACGTCCAAGTGGTATGTGGATGTCACAAATCTAACGCCGCATGACATCACAAAACAAACCACTAGAAAACTCTCAGTCATCACACACAGATTAAGGCTAGGATACCTCTGCACCTGGCAAATGATAGGAAATGAGGGCAGGTTATGTCAGTACTGTGACCGAGAGGCAATCCAGCCCCTCGAACACTACCTACTAGACTGCCCAGAGACACAGTCTTTCAGATCGAACCTAACTGAAATAGAGCTGACACCGGCACAGATCACCAGACACATCTTAAATAACATAGGGACACATGGGAATCTCCTAATGTCTCACCCACCTCCCAGGTAAAAAGATGAATCACACGGCATTTCTCCATAGACACATGGGAATCTCCTATTGTCTTGTAAACAAAAAACAATGAAAGCCACACAATGCACAAACCCTCTACTTCACTGGTTGCAATGGGAGTCATAAACATCTCTGGGAGCATATGTATAAGTGTGAGTATGCATGAACATGTATATATACTATAATACTTGCTTAATGTTGGTTTGATATATATTGCAATATTTTCAGATGCTACACACATGTATATATATTGTGCCTAAAATGTTTATAGGTAACGCCTTTCTTTCCCTCAAACTAAAACTCGCTTCCTTCTTCCTACTCAGCACTCTCCAGCTAGGCTGAGTCTCACTGCTATAAAACTTTCTCTCCTACTGATGGGTACCGTAAGGTTCAAAGGGGTTGCAATCCTGCCTGTCACCCCATCTCCTTTACAAAACTAACCGTCAAAGCACTGTTTTTTGTATCTTTACAGATATTCCAGTTACGGGCTGCTCTAGGAGCAAGAGCCCGTGCCAGCACAAGGCTGGCTTAATCTCCAACAACAACAACAACACCAAGTGCCAACAAGAAGTGCTGGCTTAATACAAAACAACAACAACACACCAAGATCAGTCCACCCTCAGCTTCCCAGCTCGAGGATGTCTGGCAGCTCCAGACGAAAGCTCGCTTCAAGAGAGAGAGAGAGAGAGAGAGAGAGAGAGAGAGAGAGAGAGAGAGAATCGTTAATGACATTGATGACTACGGTATCATAGTTTATCTGTAAAATTCAAATATATACACCTATTTTGACACTGTATTTGATCATGACCTCTACAGGTGCTCTACTAGCCTGTTTAAGTAGCAAAGAAAAAGTCGCTATTCGTAAAATAGAGAAGAATCTCTACAAGTGTAGCGCTGCTGAAGTAGCCATTACTTTTAATAAAGTATTATTATTATTATTATTATTATTATTATTCAGAAGACGAACCCTATTCTTATTGAACCAGCACACCGTAGAGGTCAATGAATTGAAAGTCAAGCTTCCAAAGAATATTATTATTATTATTATTATTATTATTATTATTATTATTATTATTATTATCATTATTATTATTATTTATTTTATTTTTTTTTTTTTTTTTGCTCTATCACAGTCCTCCAATTCGACTGGGTGGTATTTAAAGTATGGGGTTCCGGATTGCATCCTGCCTCCTTAGGAGTCCATAACTTTTCTTACTATGTACGCCGTTTCTAGGATCACATCTTCTGCATGAGTCCTGGAGCTACTTCAGCCAGCCTCGTTTCGTTTTTGCTAGATTCCTTTTCAGGGATCTTGGGATCGTGCCCCTAGTGTTCCTATGATTATGGGTACAATTTCCACTGGCATATCCCATATCCTTCTTATTTCTATTTTCAGACCTCGATACTTATCCATTTTTTCCCTCGCTTTCTCTTCAACTCTGGTGTCCCATGGTATTGCGACATCAATGAGTGATACTTTCTTCTTGACTTTGTCAATCAACGTCACGTCTGGTCTATTTGCACGTATCACCCTATCCGTTCTGATACCATAGTCCCAGAGGATCTTTGCCTAATCGTTTTCTATCACTCCTTCAGGTTGGTGCTGCGTACCACTTATTACATGCAAGTAGCTGATGTTTCTTGCACAGGCTCCAGTGGAGGGCTTTTGGTACTGAATTATGCCTCTTTTTGTACTGATTCTGTGCAAGAGCCGGGCATTCGCTTGCTATGTGGTTATGGTTTCATTTTTCGAATTGCACTTCTTACATATGGGAGAGATGTTATTTCCATCTATCGTTCTTTGAACATATCTGGTTCTTAGGGCCTGATCTTGTGCCGCTGTTATCATTCCTTCAGTTTCCTTCTTTAGCTCTCCCCTCTGTAGCTATTGCCATGTGTCATCGCTGGCTAGTTCTTTAGTCTGTCTCATGTATTGTCCGTGCATTGGTTTGTTGTGCCAGTCCTCTGTTCTGTTTGTCATTCTCCTGTCTCTGTATATTTCTGCGTCTTCGTCTACTTTTATTAGTCCTTCTTCCCATGCACTCTTTAAGCCACTCGTCTTCACTGGTTCTCAGATATTGCCCCAGTGCTCTGTTTTCGATGTTTACGCAGTCCTCTATGCTTAGTAGTCCTCTCCCTCCTTCCTTTCGTGTTATCTATAGTCTGTCCGTATTTGCTCTTGGGTGTAGTGCTTTGTGTATTGTCATATGTTTCCTGGTTTTCTGATCTATGCTGCGGAGTTCTGCCTTCGTCCATTCCACTATTCCTGTGCTGTATCTGATTACTGGCACTGCCCATGTGTTTATGGCTTTTATCTATTTCCGTCGTTGAGTTTTGACTTGAGTATCGCCTTGAGTCTCTGCAAATATTCTTTCCTGATCGTGTCCTTCATCTCTTATTATTATTATTATTATTATTATTATTATTATTATTATTATTATGAAGAAGAAGAAGAATTAAGAGGAAGCAAAGTGAAATTTAGAAAGAAGAGCGCTATCCCACATATATAAAAGAAGTAGAATAATTAATAAATACACTGAGGAAAGATGAGTAATCCTTTAATGAAAATATGAGAGGAAACGTAAGAGGATTTTGTTAAGCTGACTGTGGCCATTACTTAATTTATTTTCCCCTTCGTTCACTTTCTGTAATTGCCTTTAGTTTATTGTGGAAGCAGCTGTTTTTCTTTTTCTTTTTTGCTTTACTAGAAGTGGTAATGGACATTAAGTTTATTTACGCCGGTTATTTGTAAAAAAAAAAAAAAAAAAAAAAAAAAAAAAAAAAAAAAAAAAAAAAAAAGTCTTCTCGTAATTTCATAAAAGTATTAATTCCTCAAGAGATTAAGATTATTATTTCTAATAAAGTGTATATCTGCTTTTAGTTTTCTGTAAAAGAGAACTATTGTGCTGGCTTTATCCGTCCGTCCGCCCCCAGATCTTAAAAACTACCGAGGCTAGAGGGCTGCAAATTGATACGTCGATCATCCACTCTCCAATCATCAAACATACCAAATTCCAACCTTTTAGCCTCAGTAGTTTATGTTTTATTTAAGGCTAAAGTCAGCCAGAATCGTGCGTCTGGCAACGATATAGCCTATGGCACCACAGGGCTGTGGTTAAAGTTTCAAGGGCCGCGGCTAATACCGAGACCACCGAAAGATAGATTTATCTAGTCTCCTAATCCTACGGCTATCGCCGTCTACCTCCTGGTGGATGGTTAGGGCGAAGTCGCAATACGTCCTACAATGCAAACGAATGATTGACTTTAAACAATTATAACTTTTCTCACTAGGCACAATGTAAAGACACATGGCTATGCGAGTCCGAGTAAGAGGTATTTTAGTGATTTTTTAAATGTAAATTACACGAGTAGGTATATATTCAAAATGAGCATGGAATAGCGTTGTCTATGAGGCTGTCCAGGACGTGAGAAGGTGAGTGCAAAAACCACTACTGTCTTGGCGGGATAGCTACAGTACTACTCTAGTTTTCTATCCAGAATACTCTGCAAATCTATATAACTTTTTCTTAAGCATACAAATAAAAGTATCAGCTCTGTGCTTGGGCGAGTTCGGGACTATTTAGCTAAACAACTTATCCAGAAAAAGATTAAAATCCCATTCAGTTTCCGTCATCCTGTGTTGTTAACGTACGTTATAAATGGTTAGCCTAGGCATACGATTTTTTATTTTTTTTTATTTTTGGGCATTGGAATGATAATTAGATAAAAGGAATAAATAACTGTAACAATAAAGAGTAATTTCTGACTTAAATGGAATGATTGTATGCTTAAATGAAAGTTAGTCAAATAAAATACTTGGCGAATCAGTAGTATAGGCCTAGCTTCATGTTTTAGAGGTAAACAGTATTTGAAAGTAGAATAAAATTTGAAGGACGGGGAAATGATCTGAATACTTTTTGAGCAGAAGTATATAAGAATGGCAGGCTACGCCGATAAGATTAATCGTAATGGCTGAAAACATCGTTCTTTTCTGTTCGATCTGAGGTAGAGTGTTGGATACGACTTAGTCTTTCGTATGCTGGTGTATGTTGGTATATGTATATATAAATATTATGAATAAAGGTAGCTGTGTTTATTAATTATATCAGAAGGGAGTGAGGGTTCTTTGTATACATTAACAGCCAAGTGCGAATTTCGGAAAAATAGGTTAATATTTACCACTGCGCCAACGATTTCGGAAACGGTGCATGTGAGTCACTCACGTCACGTGCTACTCAATGGACATGTGACGTACCTTTACCCAGTGGACAGATGAAATAAAATAGACTATAATTACGGGATTTTCCATACAATTTTCTTTTAGGAAACATCTACGAGAAAAAAAGAAAGACTAAATGTCAACTTACCCCACCATTCCTCCCACCCCTCCGCCGAATGAGACCCACCCCGAGTCCCCGACCCCGACCGTCACCGAAATCAGTAGAAAAAAAAACTTGCCTTCCGGGGTTTCATTCCGAGATTGTCTATCTATGTCTGTATTTACAAACCTGCTGTGTTTCTACTTGATTGTGCTTGTATCGTGGATGTGTAACATGTCTAAGTAGCGTACCGCCCATGTTATAGTTCGTGTAACTGAATGCCAGGTGAAAATATGAAGCAAAGTGGCGTAGGTTAGAGAGCTCGAAGACGTCTAGTTTGTGGACGAGATAATGGCGACCATACGGGGTTTTGGGGGGATCTACCCTGCTCCTGGTCATGTAGCCCTCGTAAGCTTCCTCCCCGCACTTTTATGCTTAGGAAACGGCCATACATACGATCATCCTTGACTATTATTGCGTGGAAATGCATGATATTCAACTGCATGGCTACGTATCCACAAGTACCATCCAGACACGCCATATCAGAGAGGATGGGGGAGGCTATATTGCTCATGTGGGGGGAGGGGGAGAGATGGAGTTGGAAGGTGCCTCATGGTGATAATCTGGGACTTAAACATATTGAAGCATGTTACGGTAAAGGGGATTTAATGTTTCTTCCCAATTCTTCCCAAGAGCGAGTACGTCATAGATATTCCACCTGACGCCTATTCTGCAGCAGGACGGTCGAGTTGCCACGCCGCCAATTATACGTCACTGATTCACCCACTCACTCTCACCAATTATTACGTCACTGAGTGGTCAAACGGTTAACAAATTGACTATGTTCAGTCTTGTCCAGGCAGTTCACCTGATTTGTTTCGAGTAGAAAATGTTTGGGCAACATCAAGTCTTGTAGGAGGGCAGAGGGCACGACGACAACCCTCGACAACCCCATACACTCGATCTGGGGCGGCTTTGGTCACTTCCTCCTGCAGTTATTGGCGAATTCTATCAAAATTCTATCCCCGTTAGGTGCTGAAACGAAAGGCGGGCCTGCAAAGTGTTATTTGATGCATAGGTGAGTGTTACAAATAGCTTTTTTTTTCTTCTTTTTTAAGTTGTCTTACATTTGTCATTGTTTCTCCGTTAGACCAACACGCTTGGAATTAAAGATCGTATTTGAATGTGACCACAATTGTACGTGTGTGTGTGTGTATATATATATATATATATATATATATATATATATATACATATATATATATATATATATATATTATCATTAGTATGGTTCTTTGTAATATATCTTACCTCTGACTTAATCGCTCACCCATCGGACATACTTTAAGACTGTATCGGTGAAATGATCGCGTAGTACCAACGGTGAAATAATACCTGATGATTTCCATCTCAAATTTCCTATTTTTCGGACTTTCACCGCAGCAGAGAAGTGGTGAAGAAATCCTGTGCTGTATTTTGATTCAGCCATTTTTTTTAAAGACACAAATGATATGGCTTTTAATTGTGGTTAGTTATTGGATAATAATATGCCTCTAAGACATCTGGACATCAGAGCATGAACAGTTATACTTGCAACTTGAGTTTTAGTAGCAAAAATGGAAATGAGCACTAGTTACCTTGATCTCTGTTTATCAGTCAGAGGTCTTGAAGATGTGATTTAGATTCCTTTTAAGTAGGATTGAAATAATGGTCTCTTAAGACTTCCTTTCCTCGCAGATGACTTAGGTATCAAGTCAGGAATTGCATTGGATGCTCTTGAGGGCAATAAAGGATTTGGGCTCAAACTAGATATACTTAATAATTTCTGTTACTAATCAAGACAATTATTTTGTATAGTTAGTTGTCCATGACATCCCAAACTGGGCGATTTTTGTAGATAAGATATTTTCTTAACGTAATCTGATGTCTATATTTTTGGTGTATTCTCGAATATCTTCCATTAGTGTATACCGGAGAGTTAACGAGTCATCTTAGGGGAATTTATTTTGAAATATAAATTGGAAATTTTAACGGTCTAGAATGTCAGCTTTGGTATCTCTTAATTTGATGATATGGGATTCGTAAGGAAAAATAATGCTACAATAATATTAACCTATGCTGCAGAAAGATATATATATATATATATATATATATATATATATATATATATATATATATATATATATATATATATATATATATATATATATATATATAAAATTTTTACCACATCACCGTGATTCATAAAACATGCATTAAGCCACAAATGTCCTTTCATATCCAATTCGCTTTACCTCTGAATTAATATATTTCCATATATGTTAACAAGGGTAATTTTTTAGTTGGTAATAATTTCGTCCTCTCGTGGATTCGAACCAGCGCACAGAGGAGAAATCAGGACTTCAGTGACATTGCTGACTCGGTCAACATATATATATATATATATATATATATATATATATTATATATATATATATATATATATATGTGTGTGTGTGTGTGTGTGTGTGTGTATATATATTAATATATATATACTATATATATATAGATATATATATATATATATATATATATATATGTATATATATATATATTGATGTATAGCTTCCATCTTGGAATTGCAAAATGGCTCGTGACTAGCACATGAATTTGAAGTAAAGACCTTTTCTCAAACCATTTTTGAAAGTGAATTTCATAACACAGCAGTTATATCCTACGAGCGGGAAAAAGGGATGGCAGAGAGTGAAGATTCCTGTACGTGTCACATTTTTTTAAAATTAATTTTTTCGTACGATTCTATATTTCAATTTCTTCTATTTTCATTAGCCAATTTTTTTTATCGTAAGGTTTACAATTTATTTATTCGTACGATTCTATAATATTTAAGTTTCTTGTATTTTCATTGACCCATTTTTTATCTTGAGGTTTACAGTTGATTTTTTTCCCCGTACGATTCTATATTTCAGTTTCTTGTATTTTATTCATTGACCTGCTTTTTTTATGTTGTG
This sequence comes from Macrobrachium nipponense, assembly GCF_015104395.2. NCBI lineage: Eukaryota > Metazoa > Arthropoda > Malacostraca > Decapoda > Palaemonidae > Macrobrachium > Macrobrachium nipponense. The sequence goes on along the minus strand of NC_061090.1, from coordinate 58,707,582 downwards.
GGTTACGATTTTCTTTTCTTGTACGATTCTATCTTTCAGTTCTTGCAATTGCTCCACCTTGGACCTGATTTTTTTTATCTTTGCAGGTTTACCAGTTTGACATTTTTTTCCCCCGTTAAACGATTTCTATATTTTCAGTTTTCTTTGTATTTTCCATTGACCTATTATTTTATGTTGTGGGTTACGATTTTTTTGTACGATTCTTTCTTTCAGTTTCTTGAATTTTCATTGACCTATTTTTTATCTTGAGGTTTACAATTAATTTTTTCGTACGTTTCTATATTTCAGTGTCTTGTATTTTTGTTGACCTATTTTTTATCTTAAGGTTTACAATTTGTTTCGTACGATTCTATATTTCAGTGTCTTGCATTTTTGTTGACCTATTTTTTATCTTGAGGTTTACCATTTTTTGGTACGATTTTATATTTCAATTGTTATATTTTCTTTGGCCTATTTTTTTTATCTTGAGGTTTACAATTGATTTTTTCGTACGATGCTATAGTTCAGTTTTTTTGTATTTTCATTATATAACATTTCATTTTCTTGTATTCTGGTCGACCTGTTTTTATATTTTTCAAATTTTCATCATGTATTTTATTGGCCTATTTTTTTTTTTTTTTTTTTTTATCTTGAGGTTCACGCCAAAAACATCTCATGTTTTCGTATTCTGATCGACCTATTTTTATATTTCAACGTTTCAGTTTCATATATTTTCACCTTTTTTATATATATATTTGAAGGGGAACTGAACCATCTGATGGAACTCGAGATCTCTCACACAGTTACAGTCGATTTTCGACCTGGGACTCAAGTTGCATACGGACCTTGGTCATCCAATACGTTCCACTCCGATATTCAGTGTTGGCAGATGCAAGGTCTCTATATTCTCTAGACCTTGGGCAGATGTATACTAAATACAGAAGCAACTGCGACATTGCCATAGCTACCTACAAAGGTAGCTAATCTGTTTTAGTTCTTTCATAGAAATTACGGAGAAACGAAGTAACCTATTTCTTTTATTTGCACGATAACTTTGTCCAGGAAAAAAGACCATACATTGCCTTACAGACCTTACAGCTCGTTCAGGTTGCCCCAGGTCCCACAGTGTGAGGCACCTCTAATGTCTGTGCCGTGTTATGAACAGGAAAACATATTCGCTCAAAATAAAATGGAAAAAGACTCAGAAAAGGAGGCGAGGGTGATCATTTGTCTTTTCCAGCAAGCGAGGAATGAAACGCCGCTGTAAGTTTCATTGACGCTGCATCGCATAATTTTTTTTTTTTTTTTTTTTTTTTTTTGCAAAAGTGCTGAGTTCGTTCGACGGGATTTTTTATTTTTTTATTTTTACCTCTTCACGGTTCTTGCTTTCTTTGACTTGACTATCGGGTTAGTCAAGCTTTTGATTGTCTCGTTTTTTGTGCTTTATTGAACTGAGTTATTCTTACATCTGCGTCCTTCATTTTTAACTGTTCTCGGGAATATAGAATTTAGGGAAATTGACAGTAAGAAAGTTTGATCGGGAATACTATAGAATTTTGGCCCAAGGCCAAGCGCTGGGTAAGAAAGTTTGATAGGTGATTGTACGCGTCGCTTACAAAATCTCAAAATGATTTTTTTTTTTTTTTTTTTTTACAATTCGTGAGTATCTGGAATCATCGATCGAATGAGAGACTGAACTTCTTGAAGTTAAAAACGTCCTTGTATCTGAAGTTAAAAGCTCCTTGTGATTGTATGCATCACTTACAAAAACTCAAAATTATTTCTTTAAAATTCATGATTATCTGGAATCATCGATCATTAGCCCAACAAGTCTTGAAACGAGATAATAAACTTCAGGAAGTTAAAACCTCCTTACTACATCTATCTTGCAAATACCTCTTCCGTATTTCTTTCAGTCATTATCCAATGATACAACGCACATATGGAAGTTTGTCTGTGATTGCGCGCACGTGCATGTCCATGCAAGCCTGTGCTTAAAACGATTCTATGAATCTGCTTGCATTCAGGTCCCTGTCTATTGGCAGATTTGAACCAATGAATCACGGCGTAACTACTGAATATTCATTTGCATGAAGTGTATACGAGAGGAATCACCGGAAATGATAGCAGATGAGCAGCGAATGCAGGTCCGTCCCGTGGAACTCTCTCTCTCTCTCTCTGCATGCAGAGTACAACATTTATTTAATTGAATTCATGTTTTCTGTTTCTTGTAATTCACAGAAATCTCTCTCTCTCTCTCTCTCTCTCTCTCTCTCTCTCTCTCTCTGATATTGGGCAGGCTATTAATGAAATTAAAAATGGAGCCGCTGCAGGGCCCAATGGAGTGCCTGCTATTTTGTTAAAGAAAGTAGTTCATTCTATTGCAAAGCCACTTGCAATATTATTAAGACAAAGTGCAGATACAGGCAAGATTTATGATGAGCACAAATTAGCATATATTACCCCTACTTTCAAAAGTGGATCAAGACTAGAGGCAAGTAATTATAGGCCTGTGAGTCTAACATCACATATTATGAAAGTGTATGAAAGGGTAATGAAGAAAAATATTATGAAACATTTAATAAAAAAATAATTTGTTTAATAAAGGACAACATGGTTTCGTACCCGGAAAAAGTACACAAACCCAACTGTTAGTCCACCGTGAGAACATATTCAAAAATATGAAAAGCGGAAATGAAACAGATGTGGTTTATCTAGACTTTGCAAAAGCTTTTGACAAAGTAGACCATAATATATTAGCGAAGAAAATTAGAAAACACAATATCGTGGATAAAGTAGGAAGATGGTTAAAAGAATTTTTACACAACAGAAAACAGATAGTTATTGCAAACGACGAGAAATCGGATGAAGCCAAGGTAATATCCGGTGTGCCACAAGGTACGGTGTTAGCTGCAATACTGTTTGTTATTATGATTGAAGACATAGACAGTAATGTTAAGGATTCGGTAGTGAGTAGTTTCGCAGATGACACAAGAATAAGTAGAGAAATTACTTGTGATGAAGATAGGAACGCTCTACAAAGAGACCTTAACAAAGTATATGATTGGGCAGAGGTAAATAGGATGGTATTTAACTCTGATAAATTTGAATCAATAAATTATGGAGACAGAGAAAGAAAGCTATATGCATATAGGGGACCTAATTTAATGAGACAATCACAAATAAGGAAGCAGTTAAAGACCTTGGTGTGATGATGAATAGGAACATGTTATGCAATGATCAAATAGCAATTCTGTTGGCAAAATGTAAACAAAAATGGGAATGTTGTTACGGCACTTCAAAACAAGAAAAGCTGAAAACCATGATTATGCTTTATAAAACATATGTTCGTAGTCCACTTGAATATTGCAATATGATATGGTACCCACACTATCAAAAGGATATTGCACAAATAGAGAGTGTACAAAGGTCCTTTACAGCTAGAATAGAAGAAGTTAAAGACCTTGACTACTGGGAAAGACTACAATCCTTAAAATTATATAGTCTAGAAGGAGAAGAGAACGCTACATGATAATTCAGGCATGGAAACAGACAGAAGGAATAGCAGAAAACATCATGGAACTAAAAATATCAGAAAGAGCAAGCAGAGGTAGATTAATAGTGCCCAAAACTATACCAGGAAAAATAAGGAAAGCACACAGGACATTAATCCACTACGCACCAGCATCGATAATGCAGCGTCTATTCAATGCGTTCCAGCTCATCTGAGGAATATATCAGGAGTGAGCGTAGATGTGTTTAAGAATAAGCTCGACAAATATCTAAACTGCATCCCAGACCATCCAAGATTGGAAGATGCCAAAATATACCGAAGATGTACTAGCAATCTCTGGTAGCATTAGAGGTGCCTCACACTGAGGGACCCTGGGGCGACCCGAACGAACTGTAAGGTCTGTAAGGTCAGGTCTCTCTCTCTCTCTCTCTCTCTCTCTCTCTGCATGTAGAATACAACATTTATTTCATTGATGTCTGTTTCTTGTATTTTACAGAAATGTTTCTCTCTCTCTCTCTCTCTCTCTCTCTAAGATGAAAAAGCAGGGTAACTTCAAAACAATCGAGTGACCCACTTGCAATTCTTTCGTTTGGAAGGGCAAAGTTCGTTGACCCTTACTTCTGCGAGGTTCTGCAAAGCGGAAAAGATTCCAGATTCTGTTTTTCACTTTGAGGAGAGAGGAATTTTTAGCCCGGAATCTTGTTACCAGCACTTTTTATGGAACGACTCTATTTCCTTCATTTTGTTCTCTATTCTCTTCATTAATACAACGCTTTTCTGCCCTAGAATAATTCACCCTGTGTTTTTAATAATTTACTAAAATTGTTATCTATTTTTTTAATTTATTCATTTATTTTTCTTTCTTGTAACTGATCTCATCTTTCTGTATTTTCCTTTTAATTTTCTGTCACTTCTTGCAAATTAACGCCATATCATTTGGATGCTTGAATTTTACGTTAGTGGCCCTTGTGGTGGTGGGCTTGTTCCATATGAATACAGTTCATCTTCTGAATAATAATAATGATAATAATAATAATAATAATAATAATAATAATATAATAATAATTGAAATAATAATTAATAATAATAATAATAATAATAATAATAATAATAATAATAATATAATAATAATAATAATGCACGATCCCAAGATCCTGAAAAGGAATGTAGAAAAACTAGACTCTGAAGTAGCTCCAGGACTCATGCAGAAGAGTGTGATCCTAGAAACGGCGCACTTAGTAAGAAAAGTGATGGACTCCTAAGGAGGCAGGATGCAACCCGGAACCCCACACTATAAATACCACTCAGTAGAAGTGGAGGACTGTGATAGAGCAACAAAAAAAAAATATTATTATTATTATTATTATTATTATTAATTTGTCTATCACAGTCATCCTACTCGACTGGGTGGTATTTATAGTGTGGGGTTCCGGGTTCCATCCTGCCTCCTTAGGAGTCCATCACTTTTCTCTATATGTATGCTATTTCTAGGAGCATACTCATCTGCACGAGTCTTGGAGCTACTTCGGCATCTATATCTTTTCCAGGTTCCTTTTCAGGGGTCTTGGGATCGTGCCTAGTATCCCTATGATTATGGGTACGTCTTCCACTGGCATATCCCATATCCTTCTCATTTCTATTTTCAGGTCTTGATACTTATCCATTTTTCCTCCCTCTTTCTCATCTACTCTGGTGTCTCCATGGTAAGGGAGGAAGATAAATGAGCAAATTAGTAAATGAATAGATAAAAAAATTATAAAATTATTATGTACAAGGGTTTTAGGGTAGCAATGACAAGAACTTTCTTTGCAAATATATACACATTAGTTAATTAAGACAAGTCTTCATACTTATCAATCTTTTCACTCTCTTTCTCTTGTACTCTGGTGTCCCATGGTATTATTATTATCATTATTATTATTATTGTTGTTGTTGTTGTTGTTGTTGTTGTTGCTAATACAATAATAATATTATTAATATTATTATTATGATAATAGTAATATTATTGTTTCTAATATAATAATAATAATAATAATAATAATAATAATAATAATAATAATAATAATAATAATAACTAATAATAATAAACAGCAGCTATGCTCTTCGTCTTGTATCTCACTTAGAACGTAGTCGCAGAAATGAAGTAATTGTCATAAATAAAGAATTTTCATTTTAGTTGAGTTGAACACCTCAGGGTATATATAAGTAATAAGCTTTCTGTTTCCATTAGGTAGTGTTGATTAAAACAATAATGACTCGAATTTTAATGAAGGCATTAGTTATTCGAATCAAGTAATGATTTTCTTTTTATGGGCGAATTTTACAGAAATTCGTATTTATTCTTCCTGGGTAATAACGTGAGTATATGTATGTATATGTGTATATATATCTATTCATTTATCTATATACTAGTATTTGAGTGTATTTGTATATAACTATATATATATATATATATATAGATATAAAATAGATATTAACTATATATTATATATATATATATATATATAACTATAAATGTATATATATACATATATATATATGTATAGATATATATATATATTATATATATATATATATATATATATAATATATATATATATATATATATATATATATATATATATATATAGATATATATAAATATATATATATATATATATATATATATATATATATAATATATATATATATGATATATATATATATATATATATATATATGTATATAGCCTATATATTAAGTTATATTTCATTTCAAAATTTTATTTTTCAAGTTTAAGTCATTTAGTTAAAAGCAGAATTTTTTAGCCTTTAAAAAAAAAAGAGAAAAAAACAGTTAAGGTAAACGTAGACAATAAATCAGCCTAATAATTCAATAAGAGTAGTAGATGCTTTTGCCTTCTTGATTGGCTTTTATATAATAATTTTGGAAATCGAGATTTTTTGCTTAGAAATTCGGGGAAAAAGAAACGTTTGTCGAATACCCATTATTAACCCCCAAAGACGTCTAGTGCGTAGCCATTATTATTGTCTTCTTCTTCTTCTTCTTCTTCTTCTTCTTCTTCTTCATTTAGTTAACTCACGGTTTAGGTTCCAACTTTTCAAACAAGAACAAGGCTATATAAATCCGTGATGAAGTCTCGTCTTCGTTTTCTTCTTCTTCCTCTCTTCTTCTTCTTCTTCTTCTTCGTCTTCTTCTTCTTCTTCTTTCGCGAAAGTTCCGGCGTCGTTGACAGTTAAACGAAAAGGCACATCCAGTGTTATTGGAAAACTTCGCTCGACGAAATAGAGAGAGACGAAGCAATATCTATTCAACAGACGAAGAAATTATACGGCCCGGCCCCTCGGGATGGCTCCGTGCAAATGAGGGGACGGGTTTTGGTGATACTGCGTGTTTTACTTTGTAATTCACTGTGACCATTTTATGTTTGCGTGTTGAATTCCCCAGAAATTATTATTATTATTATTATTCTTATTATTATTATTATGATACGATTACCTACTCTGAAGTAGAGACTTATATGTAGATGTGATATATACGAAAGTTCAGAGAGTGCCAGAGTTTTTTTATTATGTTTTATTTTGTAATTTACAGTTACAATTTTTGGTTTCGAATTGAATTCCCAGAAATTATTATTATATTATTATTATTATTATTATTATTATTATTATTATTATTATTATTATTATTATTATTATTATTATTATTATTCTAGAGTAGAGACTCGTATAGATGTGATACGGAAGTTCAGGGAATGCAAGTGTTTTTTTATGTATGTTTTATTTCGTATGTAATTCACAGAGACAATTTTTGGTTTCGAGTTGAATTCCCCCAGAAATAATAATAATAATAATAATAATAATAATAATAATAATAATAATAATAATAATAATAATAATATTTAATTTGGGTCCAGAAAAGGTCGTAACTATCAACGCAATCTTATTCACCCGAGGTCAATTGAGCGCGTAACAATTCCCGCCTATAAATCAGCAGCGTTGATTAAGCAATCGACCCTTCCCCCCTCCCCCCCTCCCCTCTCCCCTCTCCCCTCCCCTCCCCTGTCCTGTAATACGGGGATCCCAAATGAAGAGTGGAAATTAAAAGGCAAGGGGAGTAGGGGTTGGTGGAGATTGAGCCCGCGGAAAATTATTAGCGCTGCCCCGGAATTACCAGGGTTGTGGTAGAGGACGCGTAATGGGAAAGAGATAGACCGAAATTAGAAAGTATATACTGTAGATACACACACACACACATCCATATACGTAGAATAATTGCAAAACTCTCACGTGATGCCAGATTTGTCCAGGCTCGCTATAATACGTACACACAGACACGTACAGACACATGTACACGAGCATACTCACACATCCATGTACTTGGAATAATCACGAAACTTCTAAGAATGTTTTTTGTTTTTTCAGATTCACATTATCAAGGTGTCTAGTACGTTAGTAGGAATTAACATAGAGTACTGACTACTTAGCTTTTTCATTTCTCTTGTTCGTGGCGAGCCTGTACATACATACATAGTACATGCATACATACATAAACACATACATACAGAAATACATTTCTGACTCACATCAGGTCAAACATTTATTTACTTACATACATGCGTACATACATATATAAATACATACATTCTAAAAAATCACAAAAGTAAGCACGTGATTTGGTTTATTAGCTATAGCCACTGGGAAAGTTTAAAAAAGAAAGGAGAGCGTGCTAAGTACTTTCGTGTATTTAACACATTTTCGGGCACAAATTGATACATACATATATACTCAGGCGTCGAAAAATCTAGAATATTGATAAAGTAGGGTACATAAAGATAGAAGGTAATTTCTCGAATACTGATATCAGTAGGTGTACTCTGTTATACCATTCAAAATTTGGTAGTCTCAAAAATTTATAGTAAGAAAAATTGGCAGTGTAGAAAATTGGTAGTCTCAACATAAATCAACAGAAAATGTTTCATTAATATGAGCTGGTATTAGCACCCCACCCCCCTCCATCCTCAAACCTTCCCTAACTCAACAGCTTAATTTAGCATAGCAATGTACTAAAAAAATATTCACTCCAAATTAACAAAAAAAAAAAAAAGTTAATGGAATAAACTTGTACCTCAGTAATTGGTTATCTGGAAGAGCTTGAAGTTTATTTATTTATTTGTTTTTTTTAATTTTTATGTTTCTCCGGAAGAAATTCTAACCTAAGAAATACAGTTAAAAATGTTCTTGGAATTCCTATATTCATCCTATTTATAGTTCTGTTAACTCTAACCCAAGAACTACAATTAAAAATATACATAAAATTCCTATATCGAGGGTAATTATAGTTCTGTTAACTCTGACCCAAGAATTACAATTAGAAATGTTCTTGGAATTCCTATATCGAACTTATTTATAGTTCTGTTAAGTTCTGTTAAAGATCACCGTATTTGAAGGATAATCAATATATATATATAGTAATATCTTTTCTCGAACTGCAGTACAAAAAATACCATCGGGAAAGAGTCACATATAAATATCATGTATAATCATGAACAAGCAAAGAATGTGCCGAAGTTTCTTCGGCGCGACGGAGTTTTCTGTACAACGTATAATGCTGTATAAAACTATCAGCTACGATCGCCAGCTTCAATTTTAAGACAGTGGCCCCTGTGGTGGTGAATGCAACTCTAGGTCCGTGCCGCTATAAATACCGTTCCGCAAACTTTCTTGCCACAGTCTCTTCAACCGACTCGTCCGAAGATGACCTACGAGAAGGTCGAAACGTCACGTGATACCAGCTATACCAGCACCAATACCAGCCCTTAAACCAAAGACGACCCCGGCCCGAACTGAACTACGCTTACGGAATAATACCGGCACTTACGACGACCCCTGCTTGAACTGGACCTGATATCCTGTTCTAATAAAAGATTCCTTCAGCATTTACAATTTTTTGAAAATTCCCAATATGAATATTGGCCAGTTACTCAGAAACATCGCTGAGCCTGAGAAGCAAATTGTAAGGAAAATAGAAAAAACATATATAAAATCAACTCGCTTAATTCTGCCATCCTTTTTAACAGAATAATAATAATAATAATAATAATAATAATAATAATAATAATAATAACTATAAAATAAAATACCTGAAAATAGAAATAAGAAGGATATGGGATATGCCAGCGGAAATTGTATACCCATAATCATAGGAACACCAGGAGGCACGATCCCAAGATCCCTGAAAAGGAACCTGGAAGAACTATAGATACCGAAGTAGCTCCAGGACTCATGCAGAAGAGTGTGCTCCTGGAAACAGCGCCCATAGTGAGAAAAAGTGATGGACTCCTAAGGAGGCAGGATGCAACCCGGAACCCCACAACACTAAAAAAAAAAAAAAAAACACCCAGTCGATTAGGATGACTGTGATAGACAAAAAAATAAAAAAATTGAATAATTTGTGATTAAAGCAAAGAAAATATCACGACAAAATCTTCAGCTGCATTTAGCTTCCCCTCTCCTGCGCGGCACTGAAACCAGGATGTATTACTTTGCGGTCACCTCTGCAAACGTCTAAAGGTCGAGGGGAGGGAGTTCTTCTTCTTGGAAAACTCGGGGAGGAGGGAAATTCTGGGATGTTAATGAGTCTTCTCGCGAAAGTGTGAAGAGGAAAGACGCACCTCTCTCTCTCTCTCTCTCTCTCTCTCTCTCTCTCTCTCTCATAATACTACTGCCTTTAGTGCTAAAACTACTACTGCTGTTGTTACTACTCTCTCTCTCTCTCTAATAATGCTACTACTACATCTACACTAATACTATTAATACTCTCTCTCTCTCTCTGTCTTTAATAATATTACTAATTTATCTTTCTCTCTAGTAATACTCTCTCTCTCTCTCTCTCTCTCTCTCTCTCTCTCTCTCTCTCTCTCTCTCTCTCTCTGCCTGCGTTCCGAAATGGAGAAGAAGAAGTAGGAGAAGGAGATATAATATTTTCTGGGCACTTCTCTAGATGGAAGGGAACATCATCCAGGGGAAGGCGGGGAAGGGGGGGGGGGGGGTAAACTTTTTGCCACACTGGGGAAGGGCTTCGCGGGGTTTATATCCTCGGAGGAGCCCAGATGGTTTTGACGCGCTTACGTAAGAAGTTATTAGGGCGGGGAGCTGCTGGACTTCTCCCGAGTAAATTTTTCGGGCTTTCTATACGTTGGAAGAGAGAGAGAGAGAGAGAGAGAGAGAGAGAGAGAGTGTGTGTGTGTATGTATGTATGTTGTATGTGAAATTGATTGTTTGCATGTTGGTGCACTATCTGAACTGCTTGACCGATCTAGACAAAATTTGGCACGTGGTCGTCATTAGAGCCAAATTAGATAATGGGTAGATTTCAAACTCATACCCCATCCCCCCTCATCCTCCTTCCCTCTTCCCTTTCTACTAAATAAATCCTACCGGTTTATCATACCCCATTTCATGTACTCGAGACCGTAAAAATGTATTATTGAAAGCAATATTTGGATAAAAGGGACAGGCAGTACAGTATTCAGGATAATAGGGACAGCCACCTCTGTAATACCTGGATAAAAGGGACAGACAGCACAGTAATACCTGGCTAAGGAGACTGACATATTAGTAATACATGGGTAAAAGAGACAGTTACCACAGTAATACCTGGATAAAAAGATCAGGCAGTACAATGACACCTAGATAAAAGGGACAGTCTTCACAGTAATAACTGGATAAAAGTGACAACATTTTCCCTTATTCGTTCCCATACACGTAGTCTGTCATTCAGAGTTTTCCCGGGGAATGCCGTGTTGGTCAGCTAGTATATGTATATATAAACACATTGTTTCCCGTAAAGTAGTCTAAACAAAAATAAACACACAGAAATACCCTGCTGCCTCTCTTCATTACACTTATTCAAAAGCAAAAGGAAAGAAACCGTTTTAATTAATATTCATACCCTAGGAATGAAATATATATATATATATATATATATATATATATATATATATATATATATATATATATAGCTTTTGAGTTCGACATTTTATCTTTATAGTTTGTTAACCGTAGGCGATGTCGTTCATGGTCTGGTATCTCAATAAAATGGCTTTTCTTCCTTTCTGATTTTCCTTTCAAGGAGAAACAAATCTCTCCAACAAACCATTTCCAACAAACCTTTCCAACAAACCTTTTGCAATTACTGCAATACCTCCCAGCGACGGAATATATGGAAATGGAACGAAATAAAAAGAAAATTTTTCCTTCTCGAGAGCTCCTTCTCGAGATATATAAATATTGTTCCTCGGTTTCTTTCCCCCGACGAAATAATGTTTTGGAAAGCTCTTCGAGGTATATATAGACCTTTCTTATATAAAGGGCAATTTACCCTCTAGTGATGACTAGAGGCATTTGTGAGTAGGTCTGGGGTATTGTCATAGAAGATTATGGAAGTGACTTTTGAGGCTCTTCCGTAACTTGAGATTTCACCCTCTCACAATTGAATAAACAGATAAAAATGTTCTGATCTAATGATCAAGCAAGGAGCAACTTCATTCCCGCTGCTGATGTCTCCTGTTATTATTATTATTATTATTATTATTATTATTATTATTATTATTATTATTCAGAAGATGAATCCTATTCATGTGGAACAATCCCACCACAGGGGCCACTGACTTGAAATTCGAGCTTCCGAAGAATATTAAGGTGTTTATTTGAAAGAAGTATTGGAATGTAATGGGAAATAGACAGAAGAAATCACTTATTTCAAAACAAGGAGCAAAATAACAAATCAATAAATAAACAGATAAAAATGTGATCTCCTAATGATCAAGCAAGGCGCAACTTCATTCCTGCTGCTTATGTCTCCTGAATTCCAGGTGTATCAATGTTTTTTCTATTCCATCAAATTTATTAACGAGCTTGATGGTGCACGCTACACTGTGCTGGAACCCGGTGCTGCCTGTCATGTTTCCCCTACTCTACCGATCCCTTACCTAGCCTGCCATCACCCTTAACGGACAAACAGGTTTGCAGGAGGAGGGTGGATGTTTCATGCGTCATCTACCCTTCCTATCCCATAGCTAGCCCGCACCTACCTGGGGCGGACAAACAGATTTGCAGGAGGAGAGTGGCTTTGTCATGTCAACCCTACCTAGCCCACCCACCCAGGGGCGGACAAACATGTTTGCAGGATGACGGTGACTGCGTCATATCTCTCTCACCCTCCCGATCCCCTACGCATCCCACACCTGGGGCGGACAAACAGGTTTTCAGGAGGAGGGTGGATGTGTCATGTCTCCACTACTCTCCCTATCCCTTACCTAGCCCTCCTCACCCGGGGAGGACAAAATGTTTTGCTGGAGGAGGGTGGATAGCAAGATGGAAGAAAGAGACTATGAATGGAGGTGGAGTAAAACGAATGAAAGGGGCTACAGCTAGGGGCCTTAGGAAAGGACGTTGCAGAGAGCCTTAAGTAATGCCTACAGTGCACCTGCGTGAGGTGCACTGACGGCGTTATATCCTTAGGGAGGAGATATAATGGTTGAAGAGACCCATTTAAAATTAAGGTTGAAAAACACCATTTCAGGAATAAAGAGATAAACCCTATTTAAAAATAGAGGTTGGAAAAAACTCTTTAAAAATAGTGGATAAAAGTAAAAGACTAATCGCTTAGCGCAGCAACAGGACGAATGGGCAGACTGAACGCAATCAACATTCTCCCCCCCCTCCCCATTCCCCCCCCCTTTCTTTTTTCTCTCGAGCAATTTTTCTGGTCTTTTATTCCATCAATTCCCACCCTTCCTTCATTTCGCGTTACTGCTTCGTCATCATCACTATTATCACCATTTGTCCACTGGATGATCCGAACCTGAGTTTCTGCCTTTTTCCATTCCGGAAATGGAATGATGTTGAGAACTTATATATCTCTATAGCTTTGCACTTTTCTGATTCGGAGATGAAGTTTTGGGGAAGCCTTTTTTTTTTTTGTAGGATTTTTATAATGAAAAAAAGATATCAATCCTAAGGCTATGCAATCAAGTGGAGATGTATTTCATTGTCGACTGAAAAGATATATTATTGAGAGTTCCCTTCGTAGCTTTGCAATTTTCCGATTTGGAGAGGAATTTTTTTTGGGTTGGGGGGAGGGGGGTGCGGGGGTGGGGGGGTGGTCTTTTTTGTGGTTTGTATCAGAAGAAATGTCAATTCTACGACGGTGCAATCAAGTAGAGGCGTATTTCGTTGTTATGACATATATACAGGATTTTGGGTCGAGATTCGTAAATGTCGTTGATGTGATTGGAAATAATTCAGATTTTGTCTCTTGTAGATTTCTGAAAAGTGGATTTAAAGAGGAACGAGAGAGAGAGAGAGAGAGAGAGAGAGAGTGGAGAAACTTACAAGATTTTTATTTACATAACGAGACAGCCCATGTCTTCTTTGATGACACACATTTTAGACTTTGACATTATAAAAAATAGTCTTAAATCGTTCTCTTGGAGATTTCTGAAAGCTGGATTTAAAAGAGAGAGAGAGAGAGAGAGAGAGAGAGAGAGAGAGAGAGAGAGAGAGCTTTCAGTGGTATTCTGAAATCGAATGGGTCATATGATATAGCAAAAAAAAACAACCAGTGTTCAGCCATTGATACCCAAAGGAATGGACATGTATACAAATGAAATTATTCTCTCTCTCTCTCTCTCTCTCTTTTAAATCCAGTTTTCAGATATCTACTACAAGAGATAGATTTAGAAGATATTCTCAATAATGTCGAAATCCCTAAAACCTCCGTCCTCAAATAGATGCGGCCCAAACCGTCTAGCTTGATAAAATAAAGATATTGTAAGTTTCTCCCTAAAATTCCCTTCAGTCTTCGTAAAGCGTCGGAATAAATCGTAATTGCTTCAAGCAAGAATAGTGATAATAAGAACCCCGGATCTCCTTTTCCCAAGACTCTCGTGAGAAAAGATTTAGTCTCGTGAATTTATGAATTTGTTGCCTGCATTATCTCGTGAATTGCTCGAGTGGAGAGAAACGTCTTGGATGCTTTTCCCAGTTAATCAGGACATGAATATATATGTATATATATATATATATATATATATATATATATATATATATATATATATAGTATGTATATATATATATATATATATATATATTTATATATAATATCATATATATATATATATATATATATATATATATATATAGATATATATATATATATATATATATATATATATTATAGTAGACTAACCTGGATGGGCGTTGCTTCATTTCGGATAATCGTTGTGTGTTATCAGAGGAGGAAGTAATTCAAATTTTGCCTGCTTGTGAATCTGCCATTTTGGCTTGACGTGCTTCTCTCGAGGAGAAAGATTTATTTATTTATTTTTTTTTAATATCATTATTCCCTTATTTAGTGTTACTGTACACGTATGCACACTACGATACTATAATTATGCATGCACCAATATGGTCACGGGCATTATACGTGAAAATTCAAACGTTCAAAGTTAGAAGACTGAACTCTTGGTTGTGCTTGATATTTTCCTTTCAAGCAGAAACTGTTTTATCTCCCATAATTCGTTCATTTACAGATTTCATTCACGGTTGCATACATATACTTAGAATTAGTCCCACCGATGAGTATATTAAAGAGTTCAAAGATAGAGGACTGATATCTTTTTAAGTTATTCCCATGTTAGAGTATGTTTAGAAATATGTAAGTGGAAATTAAACGATTAAAAAAAACTGTCAATTTCTTTTTTTTATGCTCGATGCTTGCAGGTGAAAAAACTTATGTCTAAAAGAATTATTAACTGCTGACGTTTATCTTCCCTCCAGGGCATCCTATATAAAAAATGTAAGCTAACACTCTTTGATAATTATGGCTTCAGAACTTTGTATACTTCAATAAATCTTTTTTACCGTTCAACTTCTTTGCTATTTTATTAAACTTGAAGAGATTAGAGTGTTTTTTATTTTATTTTTATTTTTGTTTATTAAATTTGAAGGTACTAAAACCGTGCGCGGATGGAGTGCCCTAAAAAAAGGTAAAATTGTTTTATATATAAATATATATATATATATATATATATATATATATATATATATATATATATATATATATATATAATATATATATATATATATATATATATATATATATATATATATATATATATATATATATATATATATATTTATATGTGTATAATTTATTAACATTCGACAAAGAAGCGGTGGAGTAATTCAGTCTCGAATCTCAACTGATTAAGTACGCGTCAAGTTTCCTTTTGAGTTCTTAAAGATTTATTCAGCGCTGATAAGAAACAAATGAATATCAAATACCAGGTAATTCGTATTCTGACTGGTTTTATGATTTATAACCTCTCTCTTCTCTCTCTCTCTCTCTCTCTCTATCCCTCAATCTCTCTCTCTCTCTTCATATGGAACTAGCCCACCAAAGGGCCCAATGACTTGATATTCAAGCTTCCAAAGAATATTATTATTATTATTATTATTATTATTATTATTATTATTATTATTATTATTATTATTATTATTAAGATGAACGTTATTCTTATGTAACAATTCCATAGGGCACAGAGACTTGAAAATCAAGCTACCAAAGAATATTATCGAGTTCATTCGAAAGAGTTAACTCAAGGTAAATGGAAATGCAGAAAGA
Source organism: Macrobrachium nipponense (assembly GCF_015104395.2). Lineage (NCBI taxonomy): Eukaryota > Metazoa > Arthropoda > Malacostraca > Decapoda > Palaemonidae > Macrobrachium > Macrobrachium nipponense. The sequence goes on along the minus strand of NC_061090.1, from coordinate 58,691,399 downwards.
GACTAGGTATTAGAAAAACATTTAAATTAACAAAGTAAATGATCAAATAAAAATCCAAGTAAATTACCAAAATATAAATTGACGGATTAAATAGTTGAATAAGGAATATCCGTGGAGATTTAGACCTGCGTAAACTCTGGTGTGCTAACAGATCCCAGGAGCCAAGATAGCCGAAATCTCAGTTTATTGGAAAACAGAGGCAGGAGTCCTTTTTTTTTCTAAACCCCACACAAACGGTTCCACTACCACCAATCATTTCCAAATCAGGAGGGTAAGAGAAGTGGGCCCGCTCTAGCAAGGACTACTATGTGGTATGATTTGTTACTTCGACGCTGTATCGGGAAAGCATTATACTGCAATACGTCGCTCTTTTTGATGAAAATATTGTAACATTTCTCTTAGTTTTTTTTTTTTTTACTACTACTTTATTTTGCTTCACGGAAGCTTAGTTGCCACTTCTTCGTTTCCTTATTTATTTATTTTATTTTTTTAAAGAATGTTCTCTCATTTGGTCGAATGCAAGCATCTAAGCAGACAAATGCAAGCATGCGTGTAGAAAATGCAAGTGAGCATGCAGACAAATGCAAGCATGCATGTCGGGAAGCGCAAGCGTGCATGCAGACAAGTGCAAGTATGCATACAGACAAGCACACGTACGCATGCAAGCAACTGCAAGCGTTCATACAGACAACCGCAACTGCTTATGCAGAAAACGCACAAGCAGATAACCACAAGCACGCATGCAACTAAATGCAAGCGTGCATGCAGACAACCCTAAGCACGCATGCAAATAAAGGCAAGCATACATGCAGACAGTCACAATCACGCATTCAAATAAATGCAAGCGTGCATGCAGACAAATGCAAGCACATATACAGACAGTTGCAAACGCACATTCAGACAACCACAAGTGCGCATGCAGGCAAGCACAAGCACACTTTCAGACAAGCACACTCGTGCATGGAGAGACACATTCACAGAACGGATGAGAGAAAGCGAGAGACATTCTCTTCGCAAAAGTGGCTTCGATTAATATAACCCCATGCTAATTGAAACTAACTTTCTCAAAAAATAGATATAATCTATGAAATTAGTCGGTACATCTCCCCCCTGATTCTTCCCAAAAGAACAAAAGAGGAGAAAATGCTGCCAGCGAATAAAAGAATAAAACATTTACCGCCTGGTGATCTTTTGGATCGAGAGGAAAAAGATAAAATCCGCATTTTCAGGGAAGATTCAATCGCTTGATTAGATAATCGTTGCATAATTAATCAGAAAAGGTAATTGATGTGAAGTCGTGTGTGTATGCATGTATGCATGCATGTATGTATGTATGTATGTATGTATGTATGTATGTATGTATACATGTACTACATGCAAATAAGGATAAGCTGTCTGCAGACAGTTTCATTGAATCCTGGGACAGAGGATGAAAGAAGGACAATCAAGAAACTAGAGAGTGCTGCAGTAAAATGATACAGTACGATTTAAGATGGTAAAGTAGGATTTAAGGTGGTTAAGTAGGATTTAAGGTGTTAAAGTAGGATTTAAGGTGATAAAAGGGATTTAAGGTGGTTAAGGGAATGTAAGGTGGTAAAGTAGAAGGTGGTAATGTGGGATTTAAGACGGTTCAGTAGGATTTAAAGTGGTTAAGTAGGATTTAAGGTGTTAAAGTAGGATTTAAGGTGATGTAAGGGATTTAAGGTGTTAAAGTAGGATTTAGGGTGATAAAAGGGACTTAAGGTGAGAAAGTAGGATTTAAGATGATGAAGTATTTGAGGTGGTAAAGTATGATTTAAGGTGGTAAATGGGGATTTAAGGTGTTAAATGGGGAATTAAGGTGTTAAATGGGGATTTAAGGTGTTAAATGGGGATTTAGGGTGATAAATGGGAATTTAAGGGGATTAAGTAAGATTTAAGGTGGTAAAGTAGGATTCAAGGTGGTAAAAGGGGGATTCAAGGTGGCAAAGTGGATTTCAAGGTAGTGAAGTAGGATTTAAGATGTATAAGTAGAATATAAGGTGGTAAATTACGACTGAAGGTGGTCAAGGAGGATTTAACGTTATAAAGTAGGATTTAAGGTGGTCAAATCTGATCTCACGTCAGAAAGTAGGATTTTAGGATTTAAATGTGTTAGGATTTAATGTGGTAAAATATGGTTAAAGGTGGCTAAGTAGGATTTAAGTTGGTTAAGTAGGATTTAGAGTGTTTAAGTGGGATTTAAGGTGGTAAAGTAGGATTTAACATGTCAAATGGGATTTTAGGTAGTAAAGTAGGATTTAAGGTATTAAATTAGGATTTAAGGTGTTAAAGTAGGATTTAAGGTGGTTAAGTAGGATTTAGAGTCTGCGTTTAAGTAGCACTTAAGGTGTTGCATTAGAAATTAAGGTGTTAAAGGAGGATTTAAGGTTGTTAAGTAGGATTTAGAGTGTTTAAGTAGGATTTAAGGTGGTAAAGTAGGATTTAAGCTATTACGTTAGGATTTAAGGTGGTAAATTAGGATTTAAGCTGTATAATTAGGGTTTAAGGTGGTTAAGTAGGATTTAGTGTTGAATTAGGATTTAAGTTGTTAAATTATGATTTAAGGTGTTAAATTAGGATTTCAGGTATTACACTAGGATTTAAGGTGGAAAAATAGGATTGAATACCATATCACAGGATGTCACGGAAGTGTGAATAAGCAAGAAGTTACAGAAGACTAACTGAAAGTAATAAATGACCCTTAGGTGAAAAAAAGGATATTATTATTATTATTATTATTATTATTATTATTATTATTATTATTATTATTATTATTAATTTATTATTATTATTATTATCATTATTATTATCATTATTATTATCATTGTTATTATTATTATTATTATTATTATTATTATTATTATTATTATTATTATTATTATTATTATTATTATTAAAGGCATATGGCACTGAAAACGCAATCATTATTTCGTTTAATGATTATATGTTTCAATGAGCATAAAATAAAAAAAGCAATTTGAACATAAGACAGAAAAAAAAAAACTTAGTTAAAAAAGCGTTATACTAAGGAAATGAAATTAGCAAGGCTGAAGAAAAACAGCCTAAAAATATATATAAAACTAATACACGTAAAAGTTTCATTTGGAAAAGAGAGGACGCTTAAATATAAAAAGAAAATATGTCATAACTAAGTAGGAAAAGTCAAGCGCGAAGAAATTCCTTGCACAATGCAGGTAAAAAAAAAGAAAGACCGAATGTAATAATTTCTTACCTCTAACTAGATTACGAAAAACATTAGGAGTGGAAAGTACTTTTAAAACTCGTCAGCTCTAGGGAGTGAGTCCTACTTTACCCCCGAAGGACTCCTGGGGCATGCTCTTTCATCTTAAAGGAGACGACTTCATTACACGACCCTTTGGTTGGTATAATATGGGGCTTTTGAGATCATCCTTTTGTGATCCGTCATCGACTGAATTTGATACCCTTTTTAGATTATATTCCCCGAGGCAGTGAATGTTATTATACTTTGTAAGTTTGTATACTAAATACACAGTAATATTCCCAGATGGATATTTTACTTAGACTTCGTAACTTTGTATATTAAATACACAGTAATATTCCCAGATGGTTATTTTACTTAGACTTCGTAAGTTTGTTTATTAAATATACAGTAATATTCCCAGATGGTTATTGTACTTACACTTCGTAAGTTTGTATACTAAATGCACAGTAGTATTCCCAGAAGGATATTTTACTTAGATTTTGTGAATTATTCTACTAAAAACATAATCATCTCTCCTTCTAAGAATGGATCATCAGGTGAAATGACTGAAATAGATATGAAGACAAACTTACACACGACGTCTGTTTCTGGTGTTTTCTGGTATGTTCTCTCTCGACATGTTTCGACAAGCTCGATGGTCATCTTCTGAACATTGTTGAGATGGGTCTGGAGACACGGGGCGCGTGTGGCTATATTTATAGGAAGTTCTTGGGTGATAGAATTCTTATTGGATGCTTGGGCGATTCTCCTTCACAACAAATACAACAACAACAACAAAACCACCACCAACAACAACAACGCCAACAACAACAACACTAACAACAACAACAACAACAATAATCATAATAATAATAATAATAATAATAAAAGAGCAAAGTAACAAGGACTGAAGGGATAAAGCTACCAGATGGAAACAACATCAAACACAGATGAGTCGGGATACAAATACCTGTAAATAATGGAAGGAAGGATATAAAACACCAAGAGATGAAGGACACGATCAGGAAAGAATATATGCAGAGACTCAAGGCGATACTCAAGTCAAAACTCAACGCCGGAAATATGATAAAAGCCATAAACACATGGGCAGTGCCAGTAATCAGATACAGCGCAGGAATAGTGGAATGGACGAAGGCAGAACTCCGCAGCATAGATCAGAAAACCAGGAAACATATGACAATACACAAAGCACTACACCCAAGAGAAAGTACGGACAGACTATACATTACATGAAAGGAAGGAGGGAGAGGACTACTAAGTATAGAGGACTGCATCAACATCGAGAACAGAGCACTGGGGCAATATCTGAAAACCAGTGAAGACGAGTGGCTCAAGAGTGCATGGGAAGAAGGACTGATAAAAGTAGACGAAGACCCAGAAATATACAGACAGGAGAATAACAAACAGAACAGAGGACTGGCACAACAAACCAATGCACGGACAATACATGAGACAGACTAAAGAACTGGCCAGCGATGACACATGGCAATGGTTACAGAGAGGAGAGCTCAAGAAGGAAACTGAAGGAATGATAACAGCGGCACAAGATCAAAGAGCGATAGATGGAAATAACGTCTCTCCCGTATGTAGGAAGTGCAATAGGAAAAATGTAACCATAAACCACATAGCAAGCGAATGTCCGGCACTTGCACAGAACCAGTACAAAAAGAGGCATGATTCAGTAGCAAAAGCCCTCCACTGGAGCCTGTGCAAGAAACACCAGCTACCTTGCAGTAATAAGTGGTACGAGCACCAACCTGAGGGAGTGATAGAAAATGATCAGGCAAAGATCCTCTGGGACTATGGTATCAGAACAGATAGGGTGATACGTGCAAATAGACCAGACGTGACGTTGATTGACAAAATCAAGAAGAAAGTATCCCTCACTGATGTCGCAATACCATGCGACACCAGAGTTGAAGAGAAAGAGAGGGAAAAAATGTATAAGTATCAAGACCTGAAAATATAAATAAGAAGGATATGGGATATGCCAGTGGAAATTGTACCCATAATCAAAGGAACACTAGGCACGATCCCAAGATTCCTGAAAAGGAATCTGGAAAAAACTAGAAGCTGAAGTAGCTCCAGGACTCATGCAGAAAAGTGTGATCCTAGAAACGGCGCACATAGTAAGAAAAGTGATGGACTCCTAAGGAGGCAGAATGCAACCCGGAACCCCACACTATAAATAACACCCAGTCGAATTAAAGGACTGTGATAGAGCAAAAAAAAAAATAATAATAATAATTGATAATAATTATTACTATTATTGTTACGTTCTTATTATTCTTCTTCTACTCCCACTTTCTATTGTTTACAATTACTCTTGTTATGAGTTCCTCGCTGAACGAGTGGCTATCGCGCCCGGCTACCAATCCGGTGTTCCGAAGTTCGATTCTCGAATCAGAGGAATTACTTTCTGGTGATTAGAAATTCATTTCTTAAGATTATGTGGTTCGGATCCGAAGATAAGCTGTAGGTTCCCGTTGCTAGGTGACCAATTGGTTCCTAGCCACGTCAAAATATCTTCTAATCCTTCGGGCCAGCCCTACTTAGGAGAACAGTTAATCAGGTCAGTGGTCTGGTTAAACTAAGATATACTTAATTCTTGTTATGAAAAAAACAAGTAACCAATCCACCGTCAGTTTTAAATGTTTAAATGATACAAGCTAGGAATCAACGTTGCAGAAAAAGCGCCTCAGTGGCATGGTTGGTATGGTGTTGACGTCCCACCTC
>NC_061090.1:58670788-58678288 GCF_015104395.2 Macrobrachium nipponense | reverse complement strand
TAAAAAATTTCTAAGTAAAATTACGAATAAAAACATTAAACAGAATATATATATATATATATATATATAATATATATAATATATATATATGATATATATATATATAAATAAAAATAAAGAAATATTAAAAATGAGGAAAACACCTTGCTCAAGCAGAGTCCCGCCGTTCCGTGTCAGGACGGTGGAAAAAAAGTCAAGAAGAGGCAAAGAACAAAAGTGACGTGTCTTTATTTTTATAATATATACAAAGGTACTGAGGTAGTATGGTTGTTAAGTGAAGGTACCAGTTCTTAATTGCCAAAACTTTCAAGAACGAGGAGGTGGTGTTCATATGGTGACGTCATAATGACTTAAAAGTTGTTTTTATAAATCTATCTCTGTCCTACAGATTCTGGCGTGATTCCTAATATTTGATTGTTCAGGGGGTGGATAATTTGCTGCCCGTTCGGTAACTCACACCTCTATGAGCATCACATCTCACTTTGAGCAACCGGCGCGTACTTCCTACGTAGGGATCTGCTGATTACATCGGCAGCAATTAAATAAATACACTACACCGGATTGCATCAAGGAGGGCAATTTCTCTTTGTGTTTTAGGAAGCTACCAATATTTCTAGGATTTATGCAAGTGAATCTGGTATCAACTGCTGGATAATGGCGGTTTAAAATTTTCTTAAGGGAGGGCAAAAACTTCCTATCATGTATATATATATATATGTGTGTATATATATATAATTATATATATATATATATATATATATAAATATATATATATATATATATATATATATATATATATATATATATAATATGTGTGTGTGTGTGTGTGTGTGGGTGTGTGATAACTGAATTATTATGATCAAACAAAAAATAATGTGATAAATAAATATAAATAGTAGTATACTGAATATATTTATATATACTAAACATAGATATATGATATATATATCTAAATAATAAAATAGAAAATATATTAGATATTATAAATATATATATTACTAGATATATATATAGACGTATATATCGATCTAGAGAGTTAGAGTATAATATATAGAGATATATAAATAATTATATAGAGATAGTAGAGGGGGCGATATATATATATATCTATATCTCCTCTATAACTATAATATCTATATATATATCATATACTATTTATCTTATAGATCTCATATAATAAGATCTTATATATATATATATATTATATCCTATTATATATCTACTATCCTCGATATCTCTAAATTACTATATATCTATCTCGATCTATCTTATCTCTATATATATATATATATATATATATGATTATCTATATAATATATTTACCTCTATATTCTATATATCGTATATACTATATATATATATATTATATAATCTCTATATATATATATATATTATAATATATATATTATATATATATATTACGTATATGATATATCAAAACCATGGGGGGAAGAACCCCCAGTATTCATAGGTAAGCGTGGACACGAAACAGAAGGCAGAACCCACCCTATCTCTCTCTCTCTCTCTCTCCAAGGAATCACCCTCTCTCTCTCTCTCTCTCTCTCTCTCTCTCTCTCTCTCTCTCTCTCTCTCTCTCCACCTCTTTCTCTCCATTCTAACAGGTAATGAAAATGAGAGAGTTGCATCATAACATAACGTTTATTTACAAGAATAACTAAATCAATTAACTAAGTAATCCAGTCTTACAGACTAACATTGTCAAGTCACCCAAAAGTCCACACCCCTCGGGGAGCTCTGTCCCCCGGTATTCCAGATCCGTCTGTTCCAACAAAGATACAGAACACATCTCGGTAAGTACACACACAAGTTTAAAGACAAAGTTAATAAAATGGAACATCTTACAAGATATCAAACAAGCCATCCCTTTGGCTAAAGTAAAGGTAACACTTACCCATTCCCAACCGGAATATCACTCACTGATAAATAAAAACACTTTGGCATCTGCCATCATGGCTTCGCCTTCTCCCCCGAATCTCTGTGTCGAGTCTTCCCATAGACTTGGCTAGTGATACATTATGAATAGAAGAGGCGCACGCACATACGAATGCACACTTCGACAACGCCTCATATTACTGCTACAAACCAGTTTCCCAAAGGCACTTGAGAAGAGTTCATAAACTGTCGTACATTGACTTCCTGAATTAAGCACTTTTATATCACGCCATCCCCTAGAAACTCATTGATCAGCTACTCTCAGGTCGTTACCTCTGCACTGTTCTCCACATTCCATAGGTCACAGAGAACTCACGAACAATATATTTATTAATCAAAATCCCTAGCCTTACAGATTGCTCGGCCTCGCACAAATGCTAGCTCCCGCCTAGCAAAATTGCTTATAACACAAAACACTGGCCGGCTTAAAACAAAATATAAATAAAACTGCACGTCTCTGGCATTATAAAATAAAGTCTTATCACGCTTTATCTCCCAATAACACAAGACACATTTTCTCTCATATTTTCTGCATTAGGATTCTTGAATATCCCTCTTCGCTTGTCTGCAACTAGCTGAACAGACAGTAGACTGTAGCAGGCTGTAGCAACTGTAGGAAGACGGAATGCCTCCCTCATCGTAAAAGACTCTCACGGCTTCTTGTAGATCCCCAAAAAACACGCTGTAGAATTCTCTCGATCACCCATCATGGAAATACTTGGCAGCAACCTCTCTTCACGGCTGGTGGACGTCTTGCTGGTGTCGGGGAACGACTTTTATTGGGTGTGTGTTAGTATGTCAGTCAAGTCTCTGGTCAATCTAAGAAAATTAACTCAGACATACTACTTCTATCAAACAATGATCTCAAAAAGTCAGAAACACTAACTGAACGTCTCCCAATTAACTCCCTCAATATGACTACTAAAATGACAAGTCATTATCACAACTCTTTAAGAAAAAAAACATCAATTTCTCCAACTCAATTCTCCAAACTCGCACATCAGCACACACACAACTCAGAAATCACAGCAACTCCACGGAATTCTGCACTCACATTTCGAACTCGAATGTGCTCACAGAGAAGACAAAATCGTAATAAGCCCAAGAAAAAAAAAAGAAAGTATCTCGTAACACCCAGACCCAAAAAAAATATTCTCTCAAGTTCTGACATTCAAACAACCCACAAAATCAGTAAAAATCTCCAACTTTTAACAGCAAAAACCCCTTTACTGCTCAATAATTAATCACAATGAGACTTAATGTCAAACTCCCATTACGTAAGTAACAACCCTCGAAAAATCACATCTCCCGGTAAAATCAAATCTCCCGTCCAAAAAAGAAATGCTACTTAAGCTGAATCCCCAAAGCATATCTCTCATAGGAAAAGGAAGAAAAACAATAAAAAAAAAGGATAAATCACAAGTAGATTTCCCCAATCACAAAATACATAATACATGTATAATATGCATAACTCCCGCATTTTCCCCAAGAAATGCTCCATGTAAAGCCCCAGAATTTGCCAGAAAGCAAACTCTCACACATGCGCTTTCGTGAAATGCTATAGCCAACATTTCCAGATATTGCAAAAATTCTGATCTGTCACCATCAGAGGAAAAGAAACAGCACAGCGCTCAGCACACCGCTTGTCAGCAGAAAAATCGCCTGCGGACGTATGCTCAAACATCAGCATAAGAATTGTCTAGTCAGACACATAAGTTTGGAAACTCATGATTCTCTAGAAAAAAAGGTCTAACTGACACATTTCACAGAATTAACTCCAGGATATGACTAATGTGTTCAAAAATTTGTCTCGAAGACTTATTCTCTCAACATGACTTTTCCCCAAATTATATTTCTCCAAGAATAACACACTTGTGAACATGAAAAATCACACATCTCCCAAATGGACCTCTTAACTGCAGTAATGCCATTCGCCTCTAAATAGTCACGAAATCAAAAAAGAGAACCACAGAAATCTTCTCTTGACTCAAAAAAAAACTCCCATAACCACAAAAAAAGGGTCACCCGCCCAAGATTAATTCCAACTCCATTATGAGACACCATATTAATAATAACACCACTCCGGTTATAAAAATATTTCCTCCATTTGGTTAATAACCAACCCCCTTATATTATTCTCTTATTTCTCTAATAGCCACATGTCAGTTAAAAAAAGACACCACTCCAAGAATAGAGAATAATCACCTCTATTTCGGCAAATACAAAATATTTACCTCTATTTCCCCAATAACTCCATGTGGAACAAAACAAGGCTCCAAATAATATATCTCCAAAAAATGTGCACTCAAGGCAACTAACTCACATACTCCCAAATATTGCCCCATAATCTCCAAATATGTGTCTCCATTTGCAACAAAGATGGCTGCAAAATAATTGAACTAAACATAGCTCTCATCACATTGGCAAATATCAAAAATGGCCAAAAATATATCTCCCATATATTATCTCTCAAATATAACTCCAAAATAATATATACCTCCAATTATCTCTCCAAAATAATATATCTCAATTATATCTCAATTCTAACTCCAATTCTCCAGAGAATAACTCAATGTTATAGTCAAAAACTATAAAAACTCACTCCATTTAGCATAACTGCTAAAAAAGGGCAAAAACTCGGCAAATAAAACTGTCTAGAAAATTCTAGAAAAATCACCAATGTGCCACAAGTCATTATAACAGAATTCCAAGTTCAAAGTGTCTAAGCGAAGACTTCTCCATATGCACTACGACATAGGTCACTAGAAAACTTAACCAAGTTTCCTATCTCTCACAAAGTTGTCACAAATACAACTAATGTATTGTGCAAGAAAACTCACAATTTCTGGAACACAAATATCCAGAGAAAAAATGTAGTGCCATTACGTATGCATTCAAACGTGCAAAAATTCTCCCATATATTTCTCTATAGCATCAAATAGCTAAAACACAAACACTTTCTCTTAAATGATTCTAAGTCATGAACTGAGACATTAAAAAATATTCACACCAACTGGAGAGAAAAAATAAATTCAAATTCACCCATGGTAAAAAAAACTTGTGTCAGCGATGGCTAACTTCCAAAAAAGGAGAAAAGAAAAATCAACGGCACCATTAACTATCTCCCGTAACTCACTAGATGTCAAGCAATTATCTGCTGAACTCATAAAAAAAGAAAGAAAAAAAAAACTAAAAACAATGTGTTGTTAGTTCTTCCCATAATCACAAAAGATTTCACCTCCCTTGACAGCATTAAAACACCCACGTATTAGTATAAAAAAAAATCAGTATCAGAAATATCATTATCACAAAATCACCAAAAAATTGCTATCATCAAAATCATCAGTATCAGTACAAAAAATATCACCAATGTTAATGCTTGTCCATTCTCCAAAAACTCAGCACAAAATTCAGCAAGATTCAACACAATTCACCAAGATTCAGTCAGATTCATCAAGATTCAGCAAAACTCATCCCCGTGAATCACTGAAAATATTCTCCAAAGTTACAAAACTCAACAATTAATTAACACAAGACTTCTCCCATTAATTCATTGTAATAATTCTCCATGAATAATTATCTGTAATAATTATTGAATAATCTCCCATGAAATATCTCAAAACTCTCTCGTAAAACCGTCTCCGTTAATGATAATTATACTTAAAGCAACCCTCCGTGGACACATCTCAAGTATAATAATTATTAATAATAATAATATAACAACTCTCCATAGGCAAAAATCTCAAGTAAGGGTGAAATTCAAATAGCATACAAACGTAATGCTGAATCCTATGACATCCAATTTTCTCCAGCATGCAAAAAACACCAGGACATAACACCATTGCCACACAACACAGATACAACACCAATCATCGGCATTTCAAAGTAATTTCTCCAACACAATAAAAAAAAAAATAATCTGTGTATCCCCCTTATATTTGTGTCTTTCAAGGCACAAAGTAACATATAACACATCCCGTGCATGTTAACTACTTTTCCCCTCATTTTCGTAAAAGAAAAATCTCTTTTTATTTCCTTTGCTCTTCGTCCAAGAGAGAGAAAAAAAAATCTATTTTCTAAAAAAAAGACTCTACGGGCATTTCACTTCATCAACTAATCAATCAGCTGATGTCTTAGCATTCAATGTCAAGGCCAGACCCATCATCCAACACTAAGAAAAAAAAAGAAAAAGGGGGAGTTCACCCACACTGAGAAAAAAAAATTTCTCCCCCCCGTGAGAACAACCCCTCAGTCGAGCGGCAGAACAGCCCGAGGTATACACTAGTACCCATCCCTGCACTATCTCTCGAGTGAGGCTAGTGGTACCTTCGCAATACCCTCCCTCGAGGCAGGCCATACTCCCCTTGCAATATCCCGCCATGCAATGCCTCCCTGCGCCGGTTAGCAGAAATGTGCTGAGCCCGTAAAATTGTGGCCGCTGTCTCTAAGCCAGATATGATTATCCAAGCACAGTTCACATGCATAAATACATCTTAATACACTCTTATGTGTTTAAAACAAAGATGAATACGTCTATTACAAACACGTGCAAATAAAGAAAACACGACACTGCTACTATGGGCAAAGAAAAAATGTTTTGACCTCTTGAACCAATCCCATTTCCCTGAAATATTTAAACAAAAACCCACTCCTTCAAAACAATAGTTTAACACTCACCACTCCATAATGGGAAAAAAGAACTCGAAATTCTCCGTAAAACGCGGCAGTGATATATGTATTAAACAAAACACCCGCACGGGTATCTCGGAACACTCTCGTCATTGCACAAGCAAAAGTCACACTGGGTGCGCTCACTGCTTCTGGCTGACTCCCTGGGAAAAATGCTGAGTCCCATAAAAATCCTTCCCTCCTTTAGCACAGTTAACAGGCAGATATTTTCCTCATTTTTTCTCACTAAGTAACTGAAAACTAACAGTTTAACGATTTTCCACAATCCCACAAAGCTTTGTCGTTCGAAAACTATCGCTAAGTCACGACCCCTTTTTATTTTTCTAACTGGCCACCCATCTCTTCATTGGCGTTCCTAGGCATAGAAAAGAAAGAAGACTTTCTATATCCCCTCTTAACCGCTGACACCACTATAACATGGGGAAGGGGGAAGAAACCCCCCAGTATTCATAAGGTAAGCGTGGCACGAAACGGAAGGCAGACCCCTATCTCTCTCTCTCTCTCTCTCTCTCCAAGGAATCACCCTCTCTCTCTCTCTCTCTCTCCAAGGAATCACCCTCCCTCTCTCTCTCTCTCTCTCTCTCTCACACCTCTTCTCCATTCTAACAGGTAATGAAAAATGAGAGAGTTGCATCATAACATAACGTTATTTACAAGAATAACTAAATCAATTAACTAAGTATCCATCTTTACAGACTAACATTGTCAAGTCACCCAAAAGTCCACACCCCTCCGGGAACTCTGTCCCCCGGTATTCCAGATCCGTCTGTTCAAAGATACAGAACACATCTCGGTAAGTACACACACAAGTTTAAAGACAAAGTTAATAAAATGGAACATCTTACAAGATATCAAACA
>NC_061090.1:58658288-58663288 GCF_015104395.2 Macrobrachium nipponense | reverse complement strand
TCTTCATAGTTAATTATATTTATTAAGCTTCAGTTTTTATTTATCTCTTTTTATTATTTCCTCATTTTGTCACCTACTTTTTATCTTAGTTTTTCTATTACGCTTTATCACCTGCTTTGTAAATTAGTTATTTTATTACACCCCGTTTACCTGTTTTATTAGGAGAAACAAACCCACAGTTATATTTGGGGACATATTTCAAAATAAATCTCTGCAGAGCTTTTGGGAATCTGTTCCATTCCCGGCCTCAGACAGATTCCCGAAAGCTTTCTGCAGAGACTTATTTTGTATAATCTATGCACCCATACATAACTGTAGATTTGTGGATTAATTTCAAGACTCATGCTATTTCGAGTATTTTTTTTTATTTGTTTTATTGTCTTCCAATTTTCCTACGCGTTTTTCTATTCTACGAAAGCTTTTCCCACAAAACTAATCGACTTTCTGTTCAAATACAGTCATCTTTTCCCCAGTCAAGTCAAGAGGCGATTTTAGCTGAGCGTACCTCATCCATCTTATCATTTGAAGGTGTTTGTTCTGAGAACAATACGACGAATCAGGCGGAATTGTAGGGCTCTGGAAATGACTGACGAAGAGGTCCTAATCCTCCAGTTCCCAAGGGAGGGCCTGGGGAAACTTCGGTTGGGTCGGGTGTGGAACCCAAGAATTGTTCTTAGGTGGCCAAAAAGTGGTGAGTTATGGCCGAAGCTAATTAAATGATCTTCTCAGAATCAGGGAAACCTTACGTAAAAGCCTTGGACAGAGGATCCTCACTGAAATGAGTATATAACTTTTTTTTTTAACAATAAATAGCTATTTAGACTTTTGTGTTTATTGATTAAGATTAAATATAAAAAATAGGTTTGATGTTGCTAAGTTCACTAACTCTTTCGTGATCGATAAATAGCTGCTTTGATTCTTTTGTGTTTATTGATTAAGATATAATATTAAAATTAGGCTTGATATTGCTAAGTTCACTTACTTTTTTGTGATCCATAAGTAGGTACTTAGACTCTTTTCTGTTTATTAATTAAGATGAAATATTAAGAATATGTTTTATATGTCTAAATTCGCCTTTTGTGATCCCTAAAAAGCTAGTTGGTTTCTTTTATGTTTACTGATTAAGATCGGATATAATAAATAAGTTACATATTTCTAAAAATTTTTTTTAACCTCCAGTGGGTACCATACTTATTTTGGAGAAGTTATACTGGAATATTACATTTAAGTTGAATATTAAAATTCCTTATTTTTGGTCACCACTGAGTACCATACTTTTTTTTGGAGGTTGTGGGGAGGTTATAGTGAAATATTAAACATAAGATATATTGATGTAATTTTCTTTAAAAAACCATCACAGGGTACCATACCTTTTTTCTTGGGGAGGTGGGGGGGGGGGGGGGGGGGGGGTGGAGGTTATGGTGGACCCAGGGGAACAAGAGATATAGTGGAACACGGCCATAACCCAACTAATCCATTATTAGCCTATGAAGGCGTTGCCCTTCGAAAGGATTGTAGATTAGTCACATTCAAAGAATATCTCTGGGTTTCACAGAAGATTTTTTTCTCAATGGTCACCTTTTTTTTCTATCAGGCGTGGCCCTGGGGAGGTCGAGGTCATCTTCTTCCTCTTACGAGGTCGGGTGTAGATGAAAAGAGTTTTTTTGACGCTACTATATGAAGTGTGGATTAAATATATATTTTTTTTTTTATTATTATTTTTTGTGTGCAGGGAGAACTCAGGTATTGTTAATCAAATGACTTTAGATTTCGTGGTCTTATCATTGATTCTTCTTTTTGGCCTTTCAGTCTGCGACTTCACACGACACGGACACACACACACACACACACACACACACATATATATATATATATACATATATATATAGATATATATATATATATATATATATATATATGTATATATATATATATATATATATATATATATATATATATATATATATAGTTTATTCATACATACACACACACACACACACACACAAACACACACATATATATATATATATATCTATATATATATATATATATATATAATATTATATATATATATATTTATATATATATTATATATTATATATATATATATATATATATATATATATATATATATATATATATATATATATATATATTATATATATATATATATATATATATATATATATATATATATATATATATATATATATATATATATATAAGCGAATACCACAGGAAAATGATAGTCAGAAATCCAAGCGCTTTCGTCTTTACTAAGACATTGTCAAGGAGCGAATGAAATACAATTGGAGAGAAAGGTCTCAGGTACACAAAAAGATCAACTATACCGGATGGTTAATTGTCAAAAGGGTAGAAATTAAAAGAGATAATCCAGGATTATCGGATATCACACAGTCACAAACCTAAACAGATTTGACCCTAACCGAAATTACAAAGTATCTTTACAGTCCAAAACATGTAAAAACTGAATATATTAATTTTGTTGCTTATATTTACCTACAACTTTTTTCATTATGAAAGCATCAAGATTAAATAAACCAAGACTTAAACCTTATATGTATGGTTTAGTCAAGACACATAAAATCAATAACGTTACCTTTCAGACCAATCATTAGTTCAGTGGGGTCAGTTACGTATAATTTATCTAAATGGCTTGTAAACATTCTTACTCCTTTGGTAGGAAACATTTCTAACACGAATGTTAAAAACAATGTTGATTTTATAAACAAATTGAATAGTTTAAATTTGAATTTTGATTTTAATATGGTTAGTTTTGATGTTGTCTCTTTATTTACAAAAGTGCCTGTAGATGATTTGCTTGAATATTTGGAGGATGAATTAGAACGTCATGACATTCCCTTAACTGTAGCAAACCTCATTAGTCTCATAAGGTTATGTATCAAAGATAGTAAATTTTGTTTTAATGGGGAATTTTTTGTACAAAAGTTTGGCATGGCTGTGGGTAATCCCTTATCTCATGTCCTTAGCAATATTTACATGGAATTTTTTTAGACAAAACTTTTACCAAGAATTTTGCCCCAGAAAGTTATATGGTTTAGGTATGTGGATGATATTTTCTGTATTTGACCACTTCACGAAAATCTCCAGGAATTCCTTAATAATCTCAATAATTTAGTCCCTTCTATAAAATTTACTGTAGAGGAAGAAAGAAATTGTAATTTGAATTTTCTTGATGTAGCTGTCCATAGAAATGATAGAAATTTCACCTTTTTAGTCTTTCGGAAATCGACTAATATTGCCTCTTTTGTTCATTACCACTCCAATCACCATCAATATGTTAAATTCTCTGTTTTTTCTGGGATGTTACTAAGGGCTTTACATGTTTGTAGCCCGCAGTTTATTGATGCTGAAATTAAAACTATTTATAATATTGCATTGAAACTTGAATACCCAAGGACTTTTGTAGATGTGGCATGGAAAAGAGCTAGATAAACATTTTGTTCAACTAATGACCTACCTTAATTTAGTAAGCATAACATTCTAAAATTACCCTATGATGAAAGGTTTTTAGATATTCCTAGAATTTTAAAGCTTTTTAACATAAATGTTGTTTTCAGTAATATTAATGTCAAGAGTTTAGTAATCAAAAATTCTCCTAAAAATCTTCCTGGCTGCATATATGAAGTTCCTTGCAAAAAGTATGATAAAGTCTATTACGGACAGACCGGTAAATCTCTTTCACAACGTCTCAAACAGCACCAATATTCTGTGAGAACTGGGTAAATATCGAATGCATTATTCCTACATATGAGAGATTTAGATCATCCTATTAACTGGAGTCAAGCAAGAGCATTAATCCTATGTAATGACACAGTTAAAAGGAATATCATTGAATCTTCTTTCATCAAGTCAAATAATAAAAATGTTCTAAATTTAAGTCTTGGTTTATTTAAACTTGATGCCTTCATAATGAAAAAAGTTGTAGATAAATATAAGCATCAAAAATCATATATTCAGTTTTACATGTTTGGACTGTAAAGATACTTTGTAATTCGGTTAGGGTCAAAGCTGTTTTATAGGTTTTTGTGACCGTGTGATATCCGATAATCCTTGGATTATCTCTTTTAATTTTTACCCTTTTGACAATTAACCATCCGGTATTGTTGATCTTGTTGTGTACCTGAGACCTTTCTCTCCGATTGTATTTCATTCGCTCCTTGACGATGTCTAGGTAAAGATGAAAAGCGCTTGGATTTCTGACTATCATTTTCCTGTGGTATTCACTTATTTAATGAAGTCAGGTGCATCTACTGTGATTTATTAGGCATATATATTTATTTATATATACTATATATATATATATATATATATATATATAGATATATATATTATATATATATATATATATATATATACTGTTTCAAAAGAACGTGTATATATATACATATATGTTACAAGACAGCGTTCGAACCTCTGGCTGACCTCTTTGACAAACATCTCATATGAAAGTATACCGCGGGCCTTCCGGCGAGCTATTCCTGTCTTTATTGTTCTTTGCTGCCCCTCTCTGGTGTCCTTGACCTAGGATATGTCAATCCCCCAGGGCATCATCCTTCCACTACGTTTAAGATTCCTCGATTACTTCCGCTCGCAGACCTTACAAAGGGCGTCTTTCTCCTGAAGATGGAATTCTTCTCTTTTCCAAGAAGGTCTTGCAGGCCGTTATTTCATATTTCTTTGGGCCACGTCCTCTGTGTAAATAATAATAATAATAACTAATAAGAATAATAATAATAATAATAATAATAATAATAATAATAATAATAAGAAATTAAGGGAGAAAACAAGTTGAAAGCCTACAACACCAAGAAATTAAGGGAGAAAATAATAATAAGTAAAGAAGTAATGGAAGATATACGTTATTTTGTTTTGATATTATTATCATAGTTCACTGGTAATAATAATAATAATAATAATAATAATAATAATAATAATAATAATAATAATAATAATGA
>NC_061090.1:58646219-58651219 GCF_015104395.2 Macrobrachium nipponense | reverse complement strand
AGTATTCTTACCTTTCTTCGGTATTCTTAACTTTTCAGTATTCTTCACATTCTTCAATATTCTTCACATTCTTCATATTATTCATGTTCTTCAGCATTCTTCAGTATTCATCACATTCTTCAATATTCTTCATTTTCTGTATTTTTCACATTCTTCAGTATTTTTCATTTTCTTCAATATTCTTCACATTCTTCAATATTCTTCATTTTCTTCAATAGTTTTAACATTTTTCGTTATTCTTCATTTTCTTCAATCAATATTCTCCATTTTCTTCAATATTCTTCACATTCTTCATTATTCTTCACTTTCTTTGATATTATTCACATTCTTCAATATTCTTCACATTCTTCAATATTCTTCATTTTCTTCAATATATTTCACATTTCTCGTTATTCTTCATTTTCTTCAATCAATATTCTCTATTTTCTTCAATATTCTTCACTTTCTTCATTTTCTTCACTATTCTTCACATTCTTCAATATTCTCAATTTTCTTCACTTTTCAATACTCGTCTTGTTTCTTCAATATATTCACATTCTTCAGTATTCTTCACTTTCTTCAATATTCCTCACATTCATCACTATTCACTTTCTTCAGTATTCTTTACATTTTGCAATACTCCTCACTTTCTTCAATATTCTTTGTTTTCTGCAATACTTTTCATTTTCTTCAGTCTTCTCCATAGTTAATTATATTTATTAAGCTTCAGTTTTTATTTATCTCTTTTTATTATTTCCTCATTTTGTCACCTACTTTTTATCTTAGTTTTTTTATTACGCTTTATCACCTGCTTTTTAAATTAGTTATTTTATTACACCCCGTTTACCTGTTTTATTAGTAGAAACAAACCCACAGTTATATTTGGGGACATATTTCAAAATAAATCTCTGCAGAGCTTTTGGGAATCTGTTCCATTCCCGGCCTCAGACAGATTCCCGAAAGCTTTCTGCAGAGACTTATTTTGTATAATCTATGCACCCATACATAACTGTAGATTTGTGGATTAATTTCAAAACTCATGCTATTTCGAGTATTTTTTCTTTATTTGTTTTATTGTCTTCCATTTCCTACGCGTTTTTCTATTCTACGGAAAGCTATTTCCGCAAAACTGATCGACTTTCTGTTCGAATACAGTCATCTTTTCCCCAGTCAAGTCAAGAGGCGATTTTAGCTGAGCGTACCTCATCCATCTTATCATTTGAAGGTGTTTGTTCTGAGAACAATACGACGAATCAGGCGGAATTGTAGGGCTCTGGAAATGACTGACGAAGAGGTCCTAATCCTCCAGTTCCCAAGGGAGGGCCTGGGGAAACTTCGGTTGGGTCGGGTGAGGGACCCAAGAATTGTTCTTAGGTGGCCAAAAAGTGGTGAGTTATGGCCGAAGCTAATCAAATGATCTTCTCAGAATCAGGGAAACCTTACATAAAAGCCTGGACAGAGGATCCTCACTGAAATGAGTATATAACTTTTTTTTTTAACAATAAATAGCTATTTAGACTTTTGTGTTTATTGATTAAGATAAAATATAAAAAATAGGTTTGATGTTGCTAAGTTCACTTACTCTTTCGTGATCTATAAATAGCCCTTCGAAAGGATTGTAGTAAGTCACATTCAAAGAATATCTCTGGGTTTCACAGAAAATTTCCTTTCTCAATGGTCACCTTTTTTTTTCTATCAGGCGTGGCCCTGGGGAGGTCGAGGTCATCTTCTTCCTCTTACGAGGTCGGGTGTAGATGAAAAGAGTTTTGGTTGATGCTACTATATGAAGTGTGGATAAATAAATATTTTATTTTCATTTTTTTATTTTTATTATTTTTTTTTTGTGCAGGGAGAACTCAGGTACTGTTAATCAAATGACTTTTAGATTTCGTGGTCTTACCATTGATTCTTCTTTTTGGCCTTTCAGTCTGTGACTTCACAGCACACACACACACACACACACATATATATTTGATGAATATATATATATATATATATATATATATATATACATATATATATATATATATATATATATATATATATATATGTTTATACATATACTATACATATATATATATATATATATATATATATATATATATATATATATATATATATATATATATATATATATAGTATATATATATGACATATATATATATATATATATATATATTATATATATATATATATATATATATATATATATATATATATATATATGTATGTATAGAATGTTCCCCACGTATTTCGCGGGGGATGCATACAGACTCCCCCATGAATAGTTAGAATCCGCGAATGTTTGGAACCCCTATAAAAGCGCTAAAACAGCCTATTTCATTAGCTAAAACTTAAGAAAAACCACTAAAAAATTTTCATACTTGGTTTTTTTTAATAGTTTTATCACAAAAGTACATTTTATGATGAAATTGATCACAAAAAACCAGGAATTTGTGGATATTTCTCATAGAATAATACCGCGAATGCGCGAATTTTGTACGCGAAACAATGCAGGGAAACGTTCCCGAGAGAAATCCGCAAATGTGTTAGTCCGCGAATCCGGAGAACGCGAATACGGGGGGTGGGTCCACTGTTATATATATATATATATATATAATATTATATATATATAGGTATATATATATATATATATATATATATATAGTATGTATTATTATATATATATATAATATATATATATATATATATATATATATATATGTATATATATATATATGTATATATATATATATATATATATATATATATATATAATATATATATATATATATATATGTATGTATATAAATATATATATATATCTATATATATATATATATATATATATATATATATATATATAATAAGCGAATACCACAGGAAAATGATAGTCACGAAATCCAAGCGCTTTCGTCGTTACTTGAGACACCTTGTCAACCAGTGCGAATGAAATACAATTGGCGAGAGAAAGGTCTCAGGTACACAAAATCAAGAATACCAGATGGTTAATTGTCAAAAGGGTAAAAATTAAAAGAGATAATCCAGGATTATCGGATATCACACGGTCACAAACCTAAACAGATTTGATCCTAACCGAAATTACAAAGTATCTTTACAGTCCAAAACATGTAAAAAAAACTAAAATATATTAATTTTTGCTTATATTTATCTACAACTTTTTTCATTGTGAAAGCACCAAGATTAAATAAACCAAGACTTAAACCTTATATGTATAGTTTAGTCAACATAAAACTCAATAACCCTTTCAGACCAATCATAGTCAGTGGGTTCGTAGTTAAGTATAATTTATCTAAATGGCTGGAAAAATTCTTACTCCTTTGGTGGAGGAAACTTTCTAACACGAATGTTAAAAACAATGTTGATTTTATAAAAACAAATTGAATAATTCAAATTTGAATTTTGATTTAATTATGGTTAGTTTTGATGTTGTCTCTTTATTTACAAAAGTGCCTGTAGATAATTTGCTTGAATATTTGGAGGATGAATTAGAACGTCATGACATTCCCTTAACTGTAGCAAACCTCATTAGTCTTGTAAGTGTTATGTATCAAAGATCGTAAATTTTGTTTAATGGGGGATTCTCTGTACAAAAGTTTGGCATGGCTATGGGTAATCCCATATCTCCTGTCCTTAGCAATATTTACGCGGATTTTGAGAAAAAACTCTTACCAAGAATTTTGACCCCAAAAAGTATATGTGGATGATATTTTCTGTATTTGGCCAGTTCACGAAAATCTCCAGGAATTCCTTAATAATCTCAATAATTTAGTCCCTTCTATAAAATTTACTGTAGAGGAAGAAAGAAATTGTAATTTGAATGTTTCTTGATGTAGCTGTCCATACAAATGATAGAAATTTCACCTTTCTGTCTTTCAGAAATTAACTAATATTGCCTCTTTTGTTCATTACTACTCCAATCACCATCAAAATGTTAAATTCTCTTGTTTTTTCTGGCTGTTTCTAAGGGTTTCACGTGTTTTTAGCCCGCAGTTTATTGACGCTGAAATTTTAAAACTATGATATTGCATTGAAACTTAAATACCCAAAAGGACTTTTGTAGATGTGGCATGGAAAAGAGCTAGAAAAACATTTTATTCAACTAATGGCAAACTTGAATTTAGTAAGCATAACATTCTAAAATTACCCTATGATTGAAAGGTTTTTTAGATATTCCTAGAATGTTAAAGCTTTTTTTTTAACATAAATGTTGTTTGCAGTAAATATTAATGTCAAGAGTTTAGTAATCAAAAATTCTCCTAAAGATCTTCCAGGCTGCATATATGAAATTCCTTGCAAAAAGTATGATAAATCTATTACGGACAGACCGGTAAATCTCTTTCACAACGTCTCAAACAGCACCAAATTATTCTGTGAGAACTGGATAAATATCGAATGCATTATTCGTACATAGAGATTTAGATCATCCTATTAACTGGAGTCAAGCAAGAGCCTTAATCCCATGTAATGACAGTTAAAAGAATATCATTGAATCTGTTTCATCAAGTCAAATAATAGAAATTTTCTAAACAATTTCAAGTCTTGGTTATTTTTAAACTTGATGCTTTCATAATGAAAAAAGTTGTTAGATAAATATAAGCAACAAAATTAATATATTCAGTTTTTTCATGTTTTGGACTGTAAAGATATTTTGTGATTTCGGCTAGGGTCAAATCTTTCTAGGTTTGTGACTGTGTGATATCCGACAATTAACCATCTGGTATTCGTGATCTTTGTTGTGTACCTGAGACCTTTCTCTCCAATTGTATTTCATTCGCTCCTTGACAATGTTTATAGGTAAAGACGAAAAGCGCTTGGATTTCTGATTATCATTTTCCTGTGGTATTCGCTTATTTAATGAAGTCACGTGCACCTACTGTGATTTTTAAATATATATATATATGTATATATATATATATATATATATATATATATATATATATATATATGCTTAAAAATATATATATATATATATATATAATATATATATATATATATAT
>NC_061090.1:58633719-58643719 GCF_015104395.2 Macrobrachium nipponense | reverse complement strand
ATATATATATATATATAGTATATATATATATATATATATACATATATACATACACACACACACACGCACACACACACACACACACACACATACACACACACACACATACTAATATATATATATATATATATTATATATATATATATATATATATATATATATATATATATGTAGTATATGTATATATATACAAACTTCTAGCTCTCCTTTCTCATCGTCAGAATAGTGAATCCTTGTAGTAATATCTACCTCTATATATATATATATATATATATATATATATATATATATATATATATATATATATATACATATATACATACATACATACATACATGTGCCTGTATGTATGTAACGTGCAAACACAATCCTCTGGAAAAACTACAGACAAAAAAAAAAAAAAACCGCCACCCAAGCCCTCAGCAAACGCATTTCACGGGGTGGGGGGGGGGGGGGGGGGCGGGAATAATTAAAAACGAATCTGTCACCTTGTTTTGTAGTCAATTGGGGCGTTAGAAAACTCCCGCTCATCAGCATTTTCTTAAGCAGGTTCCTAATTACCCATTTACATCCTCTCTCTCTCTCTCTCTCTCTCTCTCTCTCTCTCTCTCTCTCTCTCTCTCTCAGGACTTCGAAGATTGCTCTTTGCTTGCCTTGCTTGTGCTGTCTGAGAGACGTGCTTGCGAGTCCAAACTTCGTTCCCCTAATGAACTTGCGAGTTGTAATCACTCCACCCTTTAATTATGCCTGAAAAGAGAGAGAGAGAGCGAGATGCGAGAGGAGAGAGAAGATAGATAGAGATGAGAGAGAGAGGGATAAACGTTTAAACGGCGTTTATTTTAATTTTATTAATATATTTTTATTTTTTTTCTTTATTTTATTTTTGGTATTTTATTCTCTTTTTTTACTCTTATTCATGACAGAAAATTTTAAATTTTTATCTTTCTTTTTTTCATTTTTAGTTATTATATTTTTATTTTTTATTTGATTTTTATTGTCATTTTTATTTCTATTACTTTTAATTCTTGAAACAGGACAGTTTGTACGGCTTCTATTTTAATTTTCATGTTATTATAATTTTTTATTTCGTATTTTATTTTGTTATTATTTTCATTTTTCATTCACTTTTATTCTTGACAGAGAGTAAAAATTTTACGGCTTTTTCTTGACAGAGAGGAAAAATTTTACGGCTTTTTATTTTTCTATTTTAATTCTTTCATATTATATTTTTATTTCGTATTTTATTTTAAATGTTTTCATTTTCAATTACTTTGTATCCTTGGCAGAGAGAAAATTTAAACGACTTTCTAATTTTCAACTTTTTATTATTATTTTATTTCCTCCTCATTTTATTTTTTATTTTTTATTTCATTTTTATTTTTCTCAGTTTTATTTTTTCCTCCGAGTCGATGGGTTGCTGATGCCTGACAGGGTTTCCTGCAGCCGTCTAGACCATGCCTGCGCGGCGCGGGTAACTCTGAGGGGCGGGTTGGTGCTACGCTGCGGGAACGTCACGGTAATTTGATTTTTCGTTGGCTGCAGGAGTAATATCTCGTTCGGGGCGTTGTTCCTTCCAGTGGAGTTACGTTCGTCGTATGGTGGTTGGTGTCATTGTTGGGGTGGTAGGCTTCTCATACTCGTAGGGATATTATTATTAGCTTATGATTATTATTATTATTATTATTATTCTGATTACTATTTTATTATTATATTATTATTATTTTGATCATTTCTGGATTTTAATTTTATTTTTTATTATTTTCATTTTAATTTTTATTATTTTCGATTTTTTTGGGGAAGCGATGGGAATTCCTCATAGATAATATATAATCTATTCTATCATCTATATTATTAATAATATATATATCTATATATCTATATATCTATATATATAGGTATATTGTAACGATTAATAATATATATATTATATATATCTATAATACTATATATATAATATATCTATATATATATATATATAATAATATATATATATCTATAAACTATATATAATATAAGTGTGTGTTGTGGGGGTGTGGTGTGGGTGTGTGACTGTGGGCGTATTGTCTGTACGTCAATGAGAGAATGAGGGAAGGAAGGAGGGAAGGTGGGAAGGAGGGAGCGAGAAAAGGAAGAGAGATAGAGAGAGAGAGCGAGGAGAGAGGTGTCACAGGGAAAATAGCTGAACGGTCTGAAGGATCCTACCGGGAGGATGAAGGAGATTGTTGGAAAGTCGAGCTGAGGAGAGGAGGAGGAGGAGGAGGAGGAGGAGGAGGAGGAGGGTCGTGGTAAAACTGGGCCTGGGTTCTGCAACAAAAAGATGGGCCACTTGATAAGCCTCGAGTGCCACCTTTGGACGAGGGGAGCCTCTGGGATTAGAAATGGTCCTTTTTTTGTTTTTTTTTAGGACTATGGTCTAATTTTCAAACACTATGTCTTAATGTCAGACCATGGTAATGTTCGAGTTATGTGGTAATGTCAGTCTAGGCTCAATGTCAGGACTGTGTCTAATGTCAGTCTAGGTCCTAATTTCAGGACTGTGTCTAATGTCAGTCTAGGAGGTCTATTGTCAGCTTAGGTCTGCTGTCGTATTTGGGGGCCGAAAACTCACGAAATATTAATGCAAAGTTGCAAGGCATTTCAGTTGGCAAACACTAGAAGGAGAGCATCCTGCAGACCTCAAGCCCCCAGAGGGCGCCTGCCAGGAGTCGTTAGGAATAAGGGTGAAGAGATGGAATAAGTACAAAGGCGCAGAAAGGGTACTGGGAGATAACAAAAGGAGAGGCGACGGTGTGAAAAACGAAACCTTTAAGTGGAGAAAAACTCCTCCCTTGGGGTTCCAACGCCTTGTCTGGATAGAATTCTCAAGGACAAGGAGGCACCCCTCCGTCCCTTTTCTAAACCCCACTCTCTCTCTCTCAACCCCCCCCTCCCGTCCCCACCCCCTTATTAGTCAACGGGCACTTCTGGGCGTACAAAAGCTCCTTCAAGGTATTCAAGTGGCACCTCGAACATGGAACAAGTGGTGGAGTTTTATTCTGTTGCTTTCAAGGCGAATAACCGGAACCAAATAAAACCTTCTTTCTTTTTATTTTTATACTCTGCTTAATCCCTGGCCGGGGATGGGGCGCTGGTTTATCACTGAGTCCTTCCTCCTAGGGTTTGTCATAAATCTTCAAGCTGGATATTTGAACTCTTACGCTTGTCAAATTGCAGTTAAAACGAGGAAATATATCGAAAAAAAATATCGTAGATAACAAAATTGCAAGTTGGGAAGTGACATACTATGTGGTTTACTGTTGAGAGGAATCATTGACAGAAATATTATATATATATATTTATATTATAATACTATATAATATATATAATATATATATATATGAATATATATATATATATATATAGATATTAGATATAATATTGTATTTATAGACACACATATATTATAACATATATATAACATACCATTATATATATATAAATATATAATAATAATATCTATATATTAATAGATATATAATCTATATAATACTCTTTAATTTTTTTTGTAGTGAGCGGACTACCCTAAAAACTTTGGCTTGGAAAATTCCGGCGTAAAAAATTTTTCAGTCCTGCCATGGGTGGCGTGAATGTTGCACTATTTTTATTTTGGAAAATATTTATATATTTGCATATCTATATATATAATATATTATCTATATATATATCTATATTATCTATATATATATATGGTATAAGATATATATAGATTATATTATATATAGGTATATCTATATTATATATTGCAGATGCTTTCCTCACATTTTTGTTAATTAAATCTAAATAACTCTCGTACGGTGACATTTCTCGAACTAGAAAAAGAATTTTTGTCAGCGAGGAAAGGGCAGAAGAGGAGAGAGAGAGAGATAGCCGAGAGGAGGTTTTTAAAAAAGAAATTTTGAAGATAAGACAAATTAAACGAAAAATGGGAAAAATGGGGAAAAGGAAACATCAGGAACGAGGCCGCACTTTAGAGGAGAGAGAAGAGAGAGAGAGATGGTGGGCAGAATAAAAAATGTACATACTGTTAAATCTTAATTGTGGGTTTTTCTATAAATACTGAATTTGCCATTGGAAAGATTTCTCTATGCCATTAATACATCTAGGAAAGGGGATGACATTGTTATTTTTCAAATTTCCACATGTGAATTTTATTGGATGGCCACTAAATTATTCAATTAAGACAGGTAAAATCATTGTAAACATCGATACCAACCAGGTAACGAACTTCTAAGATATCATCGACATATCGGTACCCTCCATTTTAAGGGGATAAGTGTGATACTTTCGGGAGGTGGGTTGTCTCTCAAAAAATTTCCATATATAAGTTTGAAATGGGAGAG
This sequence comes from Macrobrachium nipponense, assembly GCF_015104395.2. Taxonomy (NCBI): domain Eukaryota; kingdom Metazoa; phylum Arthropoda; class Malacostraca; order Decapoda; family Palaemonidae; genus Macrobrachium; species Macrobrachium nipponense. The sequence continues at coordinate 58,639,340 of NC_061090.1, read as the reverse complement.
GTGATAAAGAGTTACCCATTGGCCATACCAAATATTTGTTGGTAACTATTTGCCATTAAAAATAAATATCTGCAATCACAAATAACATAACTTAATTAAGGCGAAATTATGTGACCTTAAACAGGAACATAGGCAATTCCTTGCAGTACAAGTTTCATTACTTAAATATTTCTTAGCACAGAGTCAAGAGGGACTTTTGTAAACAAAGAAAACATATATTCAAAACTGACAAAGATATCGCTAGGGTTTAGTACAAATATTATTTAATTTTTCCACAAGATCAAGAGAATCCGGAATGTTGTTAAAGATTAGCTTACAGTTCCTAGTCGAAGGGGGATAACAATATAGTAAGATATTTAGATAGTTTGTATAACGCAATTGATTCCTAACAGTACTAAATAACTTGGACCGCAATAGTTTTGTTTTCCTATGAGTTTGATTAGGTCCATTATAAATAAGGTAATGAGGGGACACTTTACAATTAAACTTACACAAAAGTTCTTTTTTATCCTTAAGGAATTGTTTGATTATTGAATTAAATTTAAAGTTTTTTTATTACTTGGTTCCAACGGAATTTTTTGCGAGTTTTTTGTAAGTTAATTTCATCCTCTAGTAAAGTCTGCATGTGGATATTGCTTAGTTTCAGTTTTGTCAAGAACCAAACTTAAAACTATTGGATTATTCAGCCTTGGTAATGGTGTAAGCTATTATCATTCTTTCAATTCTTTTAAACTTTTTCTGTAGGCGAAGCTGGGGAAGTTATTTTCATGGATAGGCATGGCGTAATCCACTATATGTCATGCCTTTGATAAATGTCTAAATGATTTTGTGGGTAGGTCAACAGTATTTTTCAAAAAACTTCATATAGAGATATCGCTATTGAAAATAAAGCTGAGGGTTGTTAAAAACACAAATGAAGAAAGAGGACAAACCCAAAGCCTAATGCACGGCGCTGCATTATCTCTTATTTGTTTTGCTCGATAAATTCCACCCACGCAATCAACTTCTGAATGCATATTGGTCCCTTTCCATAGATGTATAATAACCATACTGTTTATCCATCTGAGTGAAAATGTCATTGTATTGAATTGGGGTGAATACCTCGGTAACTTGCTAGATCCTAATCATTATGTTCAAGAAATTAACTGGAATCGGCAATTAATACAAACATCACTAATAAAAAAACAAACCTAAATCCTTACTAGTCTGGGAATGTACCATTTTGACCCATAAATTCTTTGTAAGATGTTTATGAAGGACCTTAAAAAAATAAATGAAACTACTAATAAATTGAGGTCCCAACATGTATATGGTCATTATTTCTCTCTCTCTCTCTCTTCTCTCTCCTCTTCTCTCTCTCTCTATGGTTCGGATATTCTCTTCCTCCCTCTCTCTCTTGCTCGATATGGATATATTATATTTTTCTTTCGTCCTTTTCCATTTAAAATTAATTTTTTAATTTTTTTGGGGAAAACTTTGTGGTAAATTTTCCATGATATTAAATTGTATATGCTTCCGATGCTTTTTTTCAAAAAATTGTACTCTTTTTCTGGAAGAATAACTTGTTTACTGCGTGTGTCCCCCAAGGTGTGGCTACCCTCAGGTGTTTCCTCCTTTACTGGTAGAGTGAAATGAGCCCTTAATGCTAATCTTGTAGTGTCAGTTTGGATATTAAGCCTTCTTTTGACTATGTTGTCCTCTGTAAAAATCAGTTTGCCCTCAGTAAAGGGGTCAGAACAGGACCACTGAAAGTTAACTCGGCTATCTCGCTTTTTCATTTTTCCTTCGTGGCAAAAAACCTTTATATAATATCTAATATATATATAACTATATATGTATATATATTAGATAAGATAGATATAAGATATAGCATATATATATTATAATAAATATATATATATTATTAAATGATTATATAATATATATCTATATATACATACCTATATAGCCATCTATATATCTAATATTATATATAATATAATAATATATATATATATACATATATGATATAATAAATATAATAAGTTATATAATATCTTTTATTCTTTATATATATATAAATATTATATAATATAGATAGATAGATAGATATAGATCTAATAGGTATGTATCTTATCTATATATATAATAATATCATATATATATATAGATATATAAAAATATTAATATATAAATTTTATAATATATTATATATCTATATATATATATCATATATATAATATATATATTACCATATTCATGCCCACACGCTCACTCAATCCGTTCTTTTTTTTCTTGAAAATAAAATATTCAAATGAATTCGCAGAAGAGTATCTCCAACTCTCTTTACTAGGTGATTTGCCCCTGGTTACGTAGCTGACGTTAAAGTTAACCGATTTGCTACCAATTGACTTTTTGTTAATTTAAACCTGTTATAGCAGCCAAGTATACCAATTGCCCACTACGTGTACGGGTCCTTGTTACTTAAATTGACTCTCAACCTTATTCCCTTAATTAATTTAATTTGAATCATCGGTTTACCCCGTCCTTTTCTGGAGAAAAGAGAGAGAGAGCGAGATGAGAGAAGAAGAAGCGAGAGAGAGATAGAGCGACTCCAAAATTCTTATAAAATCATGTAAAAATAATCATCTCAGAATTTAATAATAAGAAGCAGCATTTTACATAACATGGAGAGAGAGAGAGAGAGAATACGAAGGAGAGAGAGAGAGAGAGAAGAGAGAGGCTGAAAATTCGTTATACGTCAGCTAATACTAATAATCAATTTCATTTCCTGTAATTATTAATAAAGATGTGTTTCCAATACATAGGAGAGGGAGGAGAATATCCCAGGCTCTAGGGGTGGCTTCCAGTCTCCAAACCCCCGCTATTTACCTTTATCTGGGCTTAAGCCCCTTAAAACCCCCCATCAGGGCCACAGCAGGATTCCTATGAAGTTTCCCCTCCCCACGAAGCGTGAAAACGAGAAGATTAGGAGTCAACGTTCTTAAGCTGGCGTTCAATACATCCTCCTCTAGAGAGCACCAATTCGCATTATCCCCAAAAAGCTGTTTATTTCCGGTCTACCGTTATCGATAGGCGAGCGTCTGATTCCATTTAGTGAAAGAAACTGATGTTTCTGTCATTTCGTCAGTTACAGGGAAAACTTGGTCTGGTTGGCGGGGCGGGATCCCATTACCGGGGCGGACAAAAACAGGTTTGCAGAGGGGGGAATTAGTGGATGGTTGGCATGGGGGGGTTGGGCTGGCTGGGTCATGTTTTCCCCTAGCTGTCGCCTGAGGAAGGGCAAATAAAACCCACCTCGGATTTCATTATCCTGGGCGGATAAACAGGTTTTTGTAGAGGGGGGAATTAGTGGGGATTGTTGCCCACGGGGTTGAGTTGGCTGTGTCATGTTTTCTCTTACTCTCGCCCAAGGGAAATGGCAAATGAGAACCTACTTCCGGATATTTATTATTATTACTCATCATTTTTTTTTTTTTTCTTTTTTTTTTTTTTTTTTTTTTTTTTGCTTCTATCACAGTGCCTCCAATTCGACTGGGCGTGGTATTTATAGTTTGGGGTTTCCGGGGTTCCGGGTTGCATCCTGGCCTCCTTAGGAGTTCCATCACTCTTTTCTTACATTGTGTGCCAGTTTCTAGGATCACCCACTCTTCCTTCTGCATGAGTCCCTGGAGCTACTTCAGCCTTCTAGTTTTCCTAGATTCCTTTTGCCAGGGATCTTGGGCGATCGTGCCTAGTGCTCCTATGATTATGGGTACGATTTTCACTGGCAAATATCCCATATCCTTCTTATTTCTATTTTCAGATCTTGAATAACTTATCCCTTTTTTCATTTTTCCCTCTCGTTTCTCTTCAAAACTCTGGTGTCCCATTGGTATTGCGGGACCATCAATGAGTGATACTTTCTTCATTGACCTTGTCAATCAACGGTCCGTTGGTGGCTGTTTGCACGTATCAACCCATATCCAGTTCTGATACCATAGTTATAGTCCCAGTGAGGATCTTTGCCTGATCGTTTTCTTCATCCCTCCCTTCAGGTTGGTGCTCGTAACCAACTTATTTACTGCAAGTTAGCTGATGTTTCGTTGCACAGGCTCCAGTGGTAGGGCTTTTGGCTACTGAATCATGCCTCATTTTTGTACTGGTTCTTGGGCAAGTGGACCGGGCATTTTCAACTTGCTTATGTGGTTTATGGTTTCACTTTTCGTATTGCACTTCCACTATTAATGGAGAGATGTTATTGCCAATCTAATCGTACTTTCTGAAACAATTATCTGGTTCCTTAGGGCCTCCGATCTTGTGCCGTCGTTATCCTTCCTTCAGTTTCCTTCTTAGTCTCTCCCCTCTGTAGCCATTGCCAATTCATTGTCAATCGCTGGTCTAGTCCTAGTTCTTTAGTCTGTCTCATAGTCTTGTCCATGCATTGGTTTGGTGTGCCAGTCCCTCTGTTCTTTCTGTCTTTTCCTGTCTCTGTAAAATTTTTCTGGGTCTTCGTCTGCTTTTGTTTTATTAGTCCTTCTTCCCATGCACTCTTTTAGCCACTTGTCTTCCAACTGGTTTTTCAGATACTTGCCCCAGGGTGATCTTGTTTTCGATGTTCGAGGCAGTACTCTTATAACTTCAGTAGTCCTCTCCAATCCTTCCTTTCGGTTGTATGGTATAGTACGTCCGTAATTTGATCTTGGGGTGAGTGCTTTGTGGTATTGTCATATTGTTTTCCATGGTTTTTCTTGATCTATGGTGCGGAGTTCTGCCTTCTGTCAATTCGACTATTCCTGCGTGTATCTGATTACTGGCACTGCCCATGGTTTGTAGGCTTTCTAATCATACTTCCGGCGTTGAGTTTTTGACTTGAGTATCGCCTGGAGTCTCTGCATATATTCTTTCCTGATCGTGTTCCTTTCATCTTTCTTAGGTGTTTTATATCTCCTCCCCTCCTTCATTATTCCCAGGTATTTGTATCATGTTCTCATCTTATGTGTTTGAGTTGCTGCCCCATCTGGTAGCTTATCCCTGCAGTTCTCGTTACTTTGGCCTCTTTTGTATGTTGACTAAGGCGCATTTTTCTATTCCAAAACCCTCCATCCTGATTGTCCCCCAGATACAATCCTTAACAGTCTGGATTAGGGTATCTATTTCCTTGATGCTCTTACCATAACAGCTTGATGTCGTTCCGATGAACATACAGATGGTTTGATTCTGTTGCCTCTTTTCTTGAGTTGGTAACCCGGCATCCATCTTCTGTAGTACTTTGTCATGGGAAGGGAATCATAGGCTACTACGAAGAGTAGTGGGGTACAGTGAGTCGCCCTGGAAGACTGGAAGATTCCCTCTCCTGATCTTAACCTCTGCTAGTTCATTCCAGAGCTGTAAGTATTGTATTCCATGTTGCCATTGATTTTCATTGTTATTTTCATTATTATATTATTATTATTATTATTATTATTATTATTAGATTAAGTTGTTTTACATAATTTGCATATCAATTCCTTGCTTTCGGCTTTTACTTCAGCCTCAATTTAGATTTTCTCTCTAGTTCCTTTTTTACTTTTTTTTTTTACTTTATCCTTTATTAGACTTATATTTCTACAGGTATTTATTCAAAGAACCATTGCCATAAT
>NC_061090.1:58613117-58628219 GCF_015104395.2 Macrobrachium nipponense | reverse complement strand
GGACTTCAATTACGTCCGCTTCAATTCTTCCTCAAGAAGTCTTGGAGTTGGAAAACTGGACAACTTTCGGACGCCTTTCCATTCCAGTGGAGATAAGACCGCACCTGGAATGGTGGTTGCCCCCTCTGGAAGAGAACAAGGGATCTCTCTAAGGACCCAGAACCCAGACCTAGTGTTGTACTCCGACGCGTCGGAGAAAGGGTTGGGAGCAACATTAGGCTCGAAGGAGGTGTCAGGCACCTGGAACCAGCGCAGGTGGCTTGGCATCTGGCTTTGAAGATTCTAGAACCTCTGGTGTCGAACAAAGTAGTGCAAGTAAACGTGGACAACACCACCGCACTTGCCTACATTCGAAAACAGGGAGGGACTCACTCCTCGTTCCTTTACGAACTGACGAGAGACCTTTTGCTTTGGACGTCTCACAGGAACATCTCCCTTCTGACAAGGTTCGTTCAGGGAGTAAAGAATGTGAGGGCGGACAGACTCAGCAGGAGGAACCAGGTCCTTCATTACAGAGTGGACCCTACACGAGGATTTTTAGTGTCAAGATCTCTGGTCGCTGTGGGGGACACCTCATGTGGATCTCTTCGCCACATTCATTTCCAAAAGGCTGGCAGTCTTTTGCTCGGTCGTGGAAGATCCAAGAGCTCTTATGGTAGACGCCTTCCTGCTAGATTGGTCTCGCGTAGACGTCTATGCTTTTCCTCCATTCAAAATCCTGGGACTAGTACTAAAAAAGTTTGTGGCGTCAAAGGAGACGAGGATGACATTGATAGCCCCCTTTTGGCCGGCCCAAGATTGGTTCACGGAGGTGGTAGAGGTGGATCGTAGACTTTCCAAGATCCCTACCAAGAAGGATGGATCTTCTCAGACAGCCACACTTCAAGAGGTATCATCAAAAACCTCCCCGCTCTCGCTCTGACTGCCTTTCGAACTATCGAAAGACTCGTCAGAGCGAGAGGGTTTTCTCGCGAAGTTGCAAGCGTGATCGCGAGAGCACGCAGAACCTCCACTACGAAAGTATATCAGTCGAAGTGGGAGGTTTTTAGAAGGTGGTGTAGAACTAAGAAGTTGTCATCCTCCACTACCTCTTTAGCGGAAATTGCTGATTTCCTTTTATTCCTGAGAGCAATCTCATCTAGCTGTATCCACAATAAAGGGATACAGAAGTATGCTCTTGGCTGTCTTCAGGAATAGAGGATTAGATCTGGCAGATAATAAAGATCTCCACGATCTCATAAGGTCCTTTGAGACTTCAAAGTCGAAGGAACCGGTCCCTCCGAACTGGAACCTAGACGTGGTTCTCAAGTTTCTTTCATCTGAAAGATTCGAACCTCCTCATCTGGCTTCGTTTCGAGACATCACCAGAAAATGCCTATTCCTATTATCTTTAGCTACGGCAAAGAGAGTTAGTGAATTACATGCTCTGCAAGATAAAGTAGGTTTTCAAGGGAGACTCAGCTATTTGCTCGTTTAAGACCCTGTTTTTAGCTAAGAATGAGAATCCCTCGAATCCCTGGCCTAAGTCATTCGAAGTCAAAGGCATATCGAGTCTCGTAGGAAGAGAAGCAGAAAGATCTCTATGCCCTGTAAAGAGCTCTAAAGTTCTACATTCAGAGAAAGCATCAGATGGGAGGAGGCTCTAGACAAGGTCTTTGGTGCGCGGTAAAAGACCCCACAAGACTGATGTCCAAGAATGCTCTGGCATTCTTTGTGAGGAACGTCATTACAGACGCGCATAAGGTCTGTTCTGACGAACAGTTATGACTGTTGAAAGTTAAAGCTCATGAAGTGAGAGCAAGTAGCGACGTCTCTCTCGTTTCATAAGAATATGTCGCTTAAAAACATCATAGATACGACATTTTATTTTGGAGATGCAACTCAGTATTTGCATCTCATTACTTGAAAAGACGTTCGTGTGACATATGAGAAGTGTTTTTCTCTGGGTCCTTTCGTATCGGCGGATACGATTCTGGGTACGGGAGCCGACACCAATCCTTAAAAGTATATACTTTTCTTCTTTTTGGATATGGTCTGGAGTCTCTTCGAACAATGGAAGGACATTGGTTTAGCACGGGCGGCCGTCTATGTTGTTCAGTAAGAGAATCTTGTCATATCTAATTAGATGAGTATAATTTTTTTTTTTTAGAAATTAAATGTATGTGTTGCGTAGTGGTTTTTGAGTTTTTGACGGTTGTTGTGAAGAGTTCGGGGAATAACTCGAACAATCCTTAGTTCTAACATATGGTGTTAGGATCAGGTGGTCGGGATTGGTTTGTGTGCTCCTTCAATAAGGTGTATTGTCATATAAGTGGATCAGCACCCATTGACAAGTCCTTTCAGGCTCTGCCGAGTAAGCGGATAAGACCCCCATCGGCAGACCCACAAGAACTTGAACCTTGGCCATAGGTCATATATCTCGCTAAAGTTTCTTGAGGTGATGCAGACTACTGGGCAAACACCCACGAAGTCTACCACCTATCAGGTAGGAAACCAAGGTTTTATTTATACCTACAACATATGTTGTTTACCTGTCTATTCCATATAGTAGCTGTCTCTTACCCTCCACCGAAGGGTGCCAATCAGCTATGTATATATCTGACAGGTAAGTTGATTGTATGAAAATGATATTGTTATGTTACAATAAAGTATTCATACATACTTACCTGGCAGATATATACAATTAAAGGCCCACCCAGCCTCCCCGCAGGAGACAGGTGGAAGAGAGAAAATATGATAGAAAACGGGGATGGTTCCTAGTCCTGCCGCCCAGGGCAGGCCGGTAGATCACCTGACCTACCTGTAGCGAGTGGCGCTTTGAAATTTGAAATTTCTGTCGGGGACGACGGAGTCTTAGCTATGTATATATCTGCCCAGGTAAGTATGTATGAAACTTTATTGTAACATAACAATATCATTTTATTGAAGTCTTGTTTCACTTAATATGCTTTAAATAAGAAATTCCTGAAGTTCGATAATAATTTTATAAGATTCCTTTATTAAAGGGAGTAGCTGGCAACTCTAGAAGAGTAAGGCCAGACGGCTAACGGAGACTGCTTTCGCTGAGAGCCTGAGACCAACGCAGTTACGCAGTACCATGTAGGTGTCAGTCATGAGCGGTCGGGTTTATCTCTCTCTCCTGCGGGATGGAATAACTATCCGTATCTCTCCCCTACAATCGCGGTCTTAACCTCGGATTGAGGGGATAGTTAAGCTAACATAAATAAAATATTGTATGCCTTTTGCTAAGAAGCTTTCAATAAGAGAGATAGTACAACCTTTCAATGCTGTTTACCGTTGGGTAACATTATTAAAGGATTCTATCGCAGCAGAACATTATATTATATAATGCTCTCAGGCTTACGAAAGCATAGCTTATTAGAGTACCTGCTCAGAAGATGGATGAGTCGGATGGGAAACATTCTCTTTGTGGCAAAACTTGTTTCCCTGATGACTATACTACGTATATAAAGTTTTTTCCTACTAAGAACGGAATTAACATGTGAAGGATGTCGGGTACCATAAAGGCACACGGTGTTCTGGCACATAACCTAAAAAGAATTAGAAGGAAGCGCCAGAAGCGCCAGCCTGGCATATAGCGCTAGAAGCGCCAACCTGGCGCAATGCGCCAGAAGCGCCAGCCTGGCGCAAATTGCGCCAGAAGGCAGCCCGCGCAGTGAGCCAAGAGCACCATCCAAAGATTTTCTTGTTTTAGCGGAGTTATTAACCTAAGAGTCCAGTAGCCTCTCGGACACCAGGCTCGGTAACGGCAAGATTCGTTCCTGATTTCGTTACCCATTTAATCACTTAGGCCAATTCCACGACTCTCTCATATCGCAAAGAGCATCGAGAATCTCTTTTTTCGCTCCTGTTCGCGTTAACAAAGAGAACCTTCTCGATCGACGATAATAACTGTCTAACATGTCTAACATTTATTGGAAAGAGTTGTGAGAACCTGCGGAAAGTCTTCTTCATAGATCTCTTAGCAAGGTAGAAGACGAACAGGCTTCCTATATACTGCTTCCTTTTCCTCGAACCAAGAGAGGTTAGCAATATACGCCATCTTTATTTTTTTTTTAGAAAGGGGAATAAACTTTAGTCTTTTTCCCCTAAAAATAAATTATTTGCAGAATTTAAGATAAAGGGCGTCAAAGAAAGAAAAGATAATACTTTATGCCTCATTTTGGCCTGAGAGAGGTTGGATTCACAGTGGTCACGTTCTTCTCACAGCATGTTTTGGAAGTCTTTTCCAAGACAGTCTGAATATTCTATCAGCATCTATTATAAAGGGACCTTAACAACCTCTCCACTCTGAGTCTGTCTGCGTGCAGACTGACCAGAAGTGGACATGAATGAGAGGATTTTTTCAAGGTAAAAGACAATAGTCATGGACAAGATATAGAATTGCTGCAGATCGTGCTAGAGGGAATGAGGAAACTGTCCTCTTCCGATACCTCTGTGAACCACATAGCGGTTTTTTCTTCCCTTTCAGAGGGAAGAATCACCTTTGTATATATCTGCTATCAAAGAACGTACTAAAAAGGCTATACTCTGTCTCTATAAAGGGATTGGAGATAGCAGAGGATTAAGATCTTCGGATCTTATACGATACCTCAATATGACAAGAGTAGGATATCATGTACTTCTAATGGGGATCTTTTTTTGGTGGCCACAGATTCTATGTTCCGACAAGATGGAACTGCTCCTCATCAAACTTCTTTGAGAAATTTTTATGAGGGAATTCTTTGTTTCTCTTGGTCCCAAACGATCAAGAAGACAAGTGAATTTTTTGAGCATTGGAATCTCGCATCAGATTCTATGGAGATTAGGCAATGGGCTCTTGCCAGCATAGTTGTCTGGAAAAAGAACTAAAACCCCCTATTCCTGATTCAATGTTTTCAGATAGAGGTTTCGTTGTCCAGGCAGGGTACTTACGTTTTCATCTACAGTAGAATGGTTAAAACGTTTGCCTACAGAGTCTTTGGAATGCGATGACGGCTCGAAATGCTTTCCAGGTGTTCAGAGGGATACAATAAAGAGCTAGAAATCAGGAGTACTCCCAATTTCAGCTTGGAGTCTCCTTCGACTTCCAAGCTTCTTCCCTTCCTTCGGACAAGGATAGGGAGAAGTTCTGCAACGAGAAAGACCCTTCAACAGGTAAGAAGAGATCTCGTGAGCAAGGGAAGTACTCAAGAAGGATCCTCCTCGGAGGAAGACTCTTATCTCTCTTACTGTTAGATATCCTATCGTATACTGGATGTAGCTGACTACAATCACCTCCCCTTGCCGGAGAGGCCAAAGCTCAAAGTGGAAGAATTTCTTCCACCCTTCTCCAGTCTTGTGATTTACTGTTGTGGATGTTCAGGACTTTCGGACAATGTAGCGCCAACCAGGAGCCTTATGCTAAAACAGGCGTAAAAAACGCCAGAGGCAGACAGCCCCAAGAACACTGTCATTGTCTGATGAGGAGAAAGACAGGGCCTACAACCTGACACAGTTGCGCTAGATGCGAATATATAGGACGCATAAGAGTGTCCGATGTGGACATTGCCAGACATCCTTGAGACTCTACCAAGCTCGAAGCACCGGCAAATGGGGAGAAGCCAACCAGGCGTGAGGCTCCAGGCAGGAGCGAGGCGCCAGGCAGGAGCGAGGCGCCAGGCAGGCGCGAGGTACCAGGCAGGCGCGAGGCGCCAGGCAGGCACAAAGCGCCAACCTGGCGCGAGACGCCAGCCAGACGCGAGGCGCCAGCCAGGCTCAAGCCAGGCTCTAGGCTCAAATCTCCAGCTAAGGCGCGAAGGCGTCAACCAGATGCGAGGCGCCAGTCAAGCGAAAGGTACCAGACAAGCGCTAGGCTCCCAACAACCAAGAGCGAAGCACCAGCCAGGCGCGAGGTTCTGCCAGGCTTCAGGCTTCAGACGGGAGGGATCCATTTCAAGAAAGCCCTGGTCTTCTTTGAAACATGGAGATCTCCTAAGCACTTCATAAGTGACTTGATTCCTTCAAACAGCTGAGAATTAAAACCGCAGGAAGTGCACGCTTTTGCAAATTCTTGTTCTTTACATAACAATATATCATATAAGACATATTAGCTGTGTTGTATGGTAGAGGCAACTCTGTGTTGACTTCTCATTACACAAAGGATGTCAAGTTAACCTACGAGAGATCCTTCTCTATTGGTTTATACGTTACTGGGATAAGGAGCCGACACTGATCCTTAACTTTGAGTTAAAGTTTTTTAACTTAGTGAAATTATTGGGGTTTTTGAAAGGAGTGTGGGGATAACTCTTTTCAATTTGAGCACGAACCCTCGTGTTAGGATCAGGTGATCGGGATCGGTGTTGCGCTCCTTCATAAGGTGTATTGTCATAGAAGTGAGGTCCAGTAACCCATTGACAAAGTCCTTTCAGGCTCTGCCGAGTAAGCGGTTCATACCCCATCGGCAGACCCCACAAGAACTCTTAGCCATAGATCACATATCTCGCTAAAGTCTTGAGGTGATGCAGACTACCGGGCAACAGCCACGAAGTCTACCACCTATCAGATAGGAACCAAGGTTTATTTATACTTACAACATATGTTGTTTACCTGTCTATTCCATGTTAGCTGTCTCTTACCCTCCACCAAAGGGTGTCAATCAGCTAAGTATATATCTGACAGGTAAGTTGATTGTATGAAAATGATATTGTTATAATACAATAAAGTTTCATACATACTTACCTGGCAGATATATACGATTAATGGCCCACCCAGCCTCCCCGCAGGAGACAGGTGGAAGAGAAAAAATATGAATAGAAAACGGGAATGGTTCCTAATCCTGCCACCCAGGGCAGGACGGTAGATCACCTGACCTACCTGCAGCGTGTGCCGCGAAATTTGAATTTCTGTCGGGGACGACGGAGTCTTAGCTATGTATATATCTGCCAGGTAAGTATGTATGAAACTTTATTGTATTATAACAATATCATTTTGAAAATTTTGTTGTTGTTGAAAAAGTAACTAGATTCCTGACTCAAATATCAACAGTTTTGCCGTGAATGGTATGTACCTACGGCGTTGTTCACGCTCTTCTGTTGTTTATCAGTGTTGCCAATTGGTGTGTTTACCCTCCAAAATGGGTATAAGACTTACACAAAACCAGGGAAATAAGTGAAATCAGCGTAGTTAAGCAATTTTATCATTATTGCATTACTATGGTAACTAGAATTCATGGAAACAGCTTGTAAATGCATTGGCGTATGTGTGAAGCTCCACTAGATTGGCAATGATGAGTCATTTTGCCGTCTGCTTGTATCTGCTTTGGAATATCTGTAATTTTTCTGGGTTAATTTGGCTGTAAAAAAGGATAATAGACATGACTTAAATAAACATTTTGAAGTTACAAAGTAAAGTTAAAATAATTAATGATTAAAGTAAACAATTAAGGGAATAAAGCTTTGCACTTCATAAACCTTGTACAGACATTCCCCGGCTTACGACGGGTTCGGCTTACGACGTTCCGAGGTTACAACGCTTTTCAATTATATTTATCAGAAATTATTTGCAGGTTTATGACGCATGTTCCAGGGTTACAACGCTAATCTGGCAGAAGAAATGTGACTCCAAAAATGCAAAGCAATCAATATTTGAAGTTTTTTTTAATGAAAAATGTAATAAGAATGCTGTTACATTGTTTTTAATGCACCCAAAGCATTAAAAGTAAGGTTTTCTTAGGATTTTTGACGATGATCTGGCTTACGACGATTTTTTGCTTACAACGTGTCTCAAGAACGGAACCCGGGGACTGCCTGTACTCGTAAGCTGCCCGCAACTGTGTTTGTAGAGTGAGCGCTTAGGAACCAGGAACTGCAACATATTTCAAGTGCAATTTGGAGTGAGTTAAGACCAAAACATGTATAATTACAATCAAATAAGCACTGTGGAGTTTCAGTTGTGATGGCAGTAAGGATAAAACCACTGATTACAAGGTAAAAATAAATTTCACTTCAAACCATGACCCCGGGAATAATAAGTTTCATACTTTCACTATGATTACAACTGCAATCTTGAGTAAGATCAATACTACAGTGGTCCCCACGTATTCGTGGGAGATGCTTACCAGACCTCCCGTGAATAGTTAGAGCCCATGAATGTTTGGAACCCCAATAAAAATGCTTAAGACCTATTTCATTGGTTAAACTCAAGAAAAAACCACTCAAATTTTCATACCTGGTTTTTTTAATAGTTTTGTCACAAAAAGTGCATTTTATGATGAAATTGATAAAAAAACCAGAAATTTGTGGATATTTCTCATAGAAAAATACCGCGAATGTGCGAATTTTCTGCGAATAATGCAGGGAAACGTTCCCAAGAGAAATCTGCGAATGTGAGAGTGCGCGAATCCGGAGAACGTATATATGTAAACGTTACATATATACACGCTAACATTGTTCAAATGAGTGCTGGGAAAGATGGTGGCTGTGCTACGCTTACGAATGGCACCTCATGCGGGTGCCGCTATATTGGATTTCAAAACTGCCTTGAAAACATTTTACGAAGACCTTACATGCTTATTTTAGTTTGTATGGCGCTTTCATATATCACATTATGTTGACAAAACTTCAGTCTTTCGAATGGTATGTATATCGAGTGAATAAGGCCAGGCCAGCGCGATGACAATGGGTTCACTGCGGTGTTTCCCCCTAACTGATCAAGCCACAGAAAAAGTAGGCCTAAGAGAATTCCTAAAACATATCATTTAGGTAGCACAGGCTGGAACGAATGCAGAGTGCTATGGGGTCAGGACTACTGTAGGCCTAGTAAGCCTTTCAAAGAGAATAAGACCTTAGCAGACTTACCAGCCTAATACCTAACCTAACCCTAAATGTGGTGTCCTAATCTGGCTGGGGTTGCTTTGCCCCCTCTGGATCCCGTCAAGTAATTTATGACCTCCTACTCTGCTTATCCCCTAGGCCCTTACTCTGCTTAGTACCTACCCCATAGGCCTGTCAACTGGTAATCGTGGTAGTGTAGGGCCAGTCACACTGGTAAAACTGAAGTCTACTACTACTGCAGTCTGCCAGTCGCCAACTAGAATATTTACTGCCTTTTCTTTATAGCCTAATTTTAGGGTACTTTGCAGAATGATGGGAGTTGGGTCTAAAGGGCCCTATACACTGAACGATTGTCTGTATTGTTCACAAAAACATTGTATATGGGCTTGTCTGAATGCATAAGTGAGCAGAGCTTCGTGTCTGAACGATCTCGGCGCATGACCAGTTTGTTGGCTTGAGACTTATGTCAGTCATACACAAGTCATTCATGTGTGGGTTTGTTTGCCGATATAAAGCTATCGCCCACGTCTGTTCTGGAGATGATGCCATGTCTTCCCGAGACAAAATCTCTGTTCAGACTTAAATCGGTGCGGAGATCGTTCATACTGTCTGAATAGTGTGTGCATTTGTCGATAATGACAATCGTTCATACAATCGTTCAATGTATGGGGGGCCTTAACACTTTGCCTGTGGCCTAAGTTCTATATTCAGTTCAGTTCAACTCCACTGGCCTTTTTTTTTCTCTCTCTCTCTCTCTCTTTATGATGAAAAATATGTCAAACTCAATGAGAAAACTCACCAGAATAGGCGTATGTACAATTACTGCAGTTGCAGAAGTATGAAGTTCAGCAAAGTTAAAGGTTATTGTGAAAATTTATATTGGATATTGGTAATTTCTTTGCTTCCTTAGGCCAGCTTCTAAAGATAAAATGTACTATAGCACTGTGATTTTTAAAATTAGTGGAAAAATTTGCCTTTTATACAGGGTTTTGTACTTGCAAGACTACAAACTATCCCATTTTAACACATTCCTGCAAAATCATTAACCATTATGAGCTGAAAATTATGTTGAAGCTTGGTAACTGGGTACTATATAGTTCATTGGTGGCATATGGGTGAGTTACTGAGTATGGCCTACTCGCCTTTTGCCACCCCATAACTTTTTTCTTTGATCCTTGTCAAAAGGCACTTGGGGTAAGAAAGCCATCTAATTTCATAATAAAAAAATCAAGTCAAGATAGTAAGATAATGGGTGGCATGAGATATAGGAAATTTTTTAAGTGATATATAAAATCCTGTAATCTTCTGTACAGGAGTACTATTTCTATATCCAGCTCGAAATAGTTGTAGAAACTTGGTAACCTTTCATGGGATAACCTTTTATGGCAGGCAGGTGAGTGGAGGGTTACCCCTCCATTCACCTGCCTCTCCATTCACCTGCCTGCAGCTGAGTAACCTTGTCATCAAGTTTCAACAGCTGTTTTTAGCTGGTACCAGGAATACTCTTATATAGAAGATTCCAAGATTGTATAATTGTCAAAACACAAATAACTTTTAAATTGTGTTATATTTCATGCCATCCATTGTCGTACTATCTTTATGTACCAAGTGCTTGAGCTCTGAATCTCAGTCATTACTATGCATCTGTTATTCCAGCTAGTGAAGTGATAGCTTTGGAATTCATACATAAACATAATTTTTTATGAATAGGACTTACCTGGCAGTTATATATATATAGCTATAGTCTCTATCGGTCCGGCAGATTTTTCAAAACTCGCGGCAACCGCCGAGTGGTAGGTGTTCGGTTAGGTGGTTAACAACCCTTACAGGGTGGTACCTGGAATCATTCCCATTTTCTATTCCTCAGATCATCTCTGCCGTCGGGTTTTTCGCTCGCTTCCCGGTGTCGCTGTTTTTTCTGCTGATAATTGGTGACATATTCTGTGGATTGGCAATCACTTTTGTGGCTTGTTTTTTGGATTATTCTTTTGATTGTTCTTTGATTTACAATGTCTCAGAAACATTTTCGAGTGTGTGTGAATGAGGAGTGTAAGGTGAGGTTGCTGAAAGCTTTGGTTGATCCTCACACTGTTTGTTTGGGGTGTAGGGGATTTGAATGTGCTTTAGATAAAAGATGTAAGGAATGCGAGGTTTTGGATGAGAAGCAATGGTTGGAAATGAAACGCTATGTGCGTAGATTGGAGTTAGATAAAGTAAGGAGGGCTTCTAAATCTAAATCTAGGTCTGGGAGTGATGCTAGTATAGACCTTTCTAATCCCTCAACCACTGTAGTAGTAGAACCTGCTCCTGAGGTAGTAGCTTCTGCTCCTGAGACAGGACCTGTAGCTACGTTGGATGACCCTCAGTACGTCAGGATGGCGGCTGAGATGAAGGACCTTAAGGATCAACTTGCAGCCTTGAAGGAAGGTAAGAGTGCAGGTGAAATGAGTGATAGTGCTTGTGAAAGTGCAGTGGAGGTGGTGACTGATCGATCCTGTCATGCCCCTAGGTCTAGACCTCTACCAAGCTCCCAGGACCAAGGGAGAAGGTACGTCGACGACCGCAAGGGGGTGAGAGGAACTGATCCTCGGTCAGCCATTGCCTCAAGCAGTCCTGTTGCGTCTTCCCAGGCTGCTTATGACCGCCACGGAAAAGGCATGTCGGAAGTGGTAGTGTCTTCTCCGAGCCCCTCTTCAAGACGCAGATGGTAGTATGGGGAGTCGAGGCCGATCAAGAGAAGTTGGAGGCAGCAAGCTGACCAGACTCGTTATCGCTCGCCTCTTTTGAGTAGATGGAGTAGCCCGGAACCGTTTCCTTCCGACGACGACTGGGACGCCTCTCCTGTGAAAAGGGCGAAACCTAGAGAGGATAATTCTCCGCAGGACGCATGGAGGGAGGAGAGATCTTCTCTCCCTTCAGCTTACGGAGAACTTTCAAGAGAGCCTTCTCCTGCTTCCAGCATGACTCGACACCTGTCTCCTTCGGAACCGCAAGACCCAGCAGCTGACTTCGCTAGTGAAAGCTTTTAGCCGCCTTCCCCCCCCCGAGTCGGGCAGATGTAAAGATTACAATCTGCCAGTGAAGAGATCAAGGGAGGAAGCTCCTGCAGAGGGTTCTGCAGTGCGTAAGAAGGAACGGAGTTCCTCTCCCTTTCAGGATTATATACAGCACCGTTCGCATGATGTAAGGAGGTTACGGCACTCTTCTCCTGCAGAGCCTTCCCTCTCTCGACACCTTGAAGTTTCTGGCTCCTTTCAGTCTGCTTCTCCCAACTCTCGACGCCACGATAAGTCAAGCTCTCGTCGCCTCACCTCTCCATCCTCTAGATGTAAGGAATATTCTTCCTCTCGCCGAGATACGGACTTTTTCACTCGACACGACGACACCTTCAAGGCTCCGCACCGGGAAAACTTCAGCTCTCGTTCCTGACAGACCTTCGCTCGACAGGACGATTCTAAAGTTGGACGACAGGACGCATACAGCGCTCGCGGACAGGACGCATCCAGCGCTGTACGTCAGGACGCATCCAGACCTAGACGCCAGGACGCAACCAGCTCTCGGCGGCAGGACACATCCAGTTCTCGACGCCAGGACGCATCCAGCCTGCGGTGTCAGGACGCATGCGTCTCTTGGCGAAAGGACGCTCCCAGTGATCTACGACAGGACGCATCCAGCTCTCGACGGAAGGACGCATCCAGCTCCCGACATCGAGACGCATCTAGCACTTGATACAAGGACGCGGCAAGTGATCAAGCTCAGGATTTACCTGTCTCTCGGCTCCAGGACGCATTTGCCTCCCAAAGTAAGGACGCTTCCTTTTCACGACGCCAGGATACATCCAACAATCGGAAATTTTCTACTGACGCAGGTGCGCATCAGGAAGAGTTTGATGATTGTGCTCACAGCAATTTAGAGCAACAAGGAACTTCCGACTTAGTTCCTTCAACCCAAAGGGATAAGGAGTTAGAAGGAAATCTGGACTTGGAAGAAATATCGGAAGATGAAGATAAACCTGCTAATGCGGCGGCGGATTATAAGGTTCTCTCTCGCTCCCTCCTTGAGCTGTATGGAGAGGAGTTTAAACCGGCTGCTCCCCGTTCTCCTCAGTCGCAGTTGTTCCGATACGTTATACAAACCCTCGGTCCTTTAACAATAGGAAGTAGCTAGCGGCAGCTGGAACGGTCGTAAGCTTCGAACAAGGGGAGAACGGTAGTTAACTGCTAAGCTTGCGTCTAAGGCGGGAATGTGGTACGAAACTGGAGAAGCTCTTGGCCTGGGAGTACCTGCCTCCTCCCAGTGGGACTTCTCCGGGATTGTAGATTCTTCCAGGAGACACGCCCTCAATTCCGCTAAGGTGATGTGGTCCATGACAGAACTAGACCACCTCATCAAAGGAAAATTTCGGTCTTTCGAGGTACGTATTCAGCTTCTTGGACTGGGCTCTTGGTGCTCTGGCCTGGAAAGCAGAACCCATACAAGCCACAGGAATGGAGGACTTAACCAGTATTATGGCCTGTATGGATAAGGCTCTTAGGGACGGAGCAAACGAGATGGCTTCCCTGTTTACTGCGGGGATTTTGAAGAAGAGGGCTCTGCTATGCTTCCCTCTCTCGGAACATCTGTTTCCTCTGTTGCTGGTTAGGGATATTACCCATTCCCTTATGCAGAAGGCCACTCAAGATCTGACTCGCTCCGTAAGGAAGGGTCTACCGGTGGGTCAATCATCTGCAAAGAAGGAGGAGAAGAAGGTTATGCAGCCCTTTCGAGGTAGAGCTCCTACCAGGACGGACTTCAGGGGAAGAAGACAAGAGACAGGCGGTAGAGCGAGCAGGAGAACGTTTAGACCCCGCTCTAGAAAGTGAAACACAAGTCCTCCAGACAGCAGTAGGAGCGAGGCTGTCATACTTTTGGCAGGCCTGGGAAAAAAGGGGGGCGGATGCCTGGTCCCTCTCAGTCATCAGGGAGGGTTACAAGATCCCTTTCTTGAAAAAGCCACCACTCTCGAGAACCCCAAGAGCCTTAGTGGCTCAATACTCGAACGCTGTGAAACAAGAGGCGCTCCTAGATCTATTAGACCAGATGCTGGAAAAGGGAGCCATAGAACCTGTACTGGAACTAGAATCCCCAGGGTTCTACAATCGACTGTTTCTAGTACCCAAGACCTTGGGTGGATGGAGACCCGTTCTAGATGTCAGCGCACTGAACGTCTTTGTAGAGAAGACCAAGTTTACTATGGAGACGACTCAGTCGGTGCTGGCAGCAGTCCGTCCAGGGGACTGGATGGTGTCTCTGGACTTACAAGACGCCTACTTTCATATCCCCATCCACCCGACTTCAAGGAAATTCCTAAGGTTCATAGTTCAGAACAGGTGCTTCCAGTTCAGAGCCCTTTGTTTCAGCCTCAGCACGGCTCCTCAAGTCTTCACCAGAGTAATGTCAAACGTGGCTGGATGGCTTCATCAAGAAGGGATAAGAGTATCCCTATACCTGGACGACTGGTTGATAAGGTCGCAATTGAAGAGCAAGTGTCTGGAGGACTTGCGCAAGACGTTTCTGATGACCCAGGAGCTGGGTCTGATCATCAACAAGGAAAAGTCCCAGATCGAGCCGAGTCAGACGATTCTTTATTTGGGGATAGTTCTGGACTCAGTTCTTTTTCGGGCTTTTCCCTCCCAAGAGAGGCAAAACAAGTGCCTGGAGAAAGTGCAACTATTCCTGGGGAGAGAGAAGTGCTTGGCGAGGGATTGGATGAGTTTGCTGGGCACCGTCTCCTTGCTCGAGCAGTTTGTCTCCCTCGGAAGGTTGCATCTCAGACCTCTTCAGCACTTCCTTTCAAGAGTCTGGGACAGGAAGAATCAGGAGGACTCCTTTTCCTTTCCCATTCCAGCAGACATCAAAGAACATCTGAGTTGGTGGCTGGATCCTGCAAAGTTGGGGGAAGGAATCTCCCTGTACAAGAAGAACCCAGACCTAGTGTTGTTCTCAGACGCTTCGGAGTCAGGTTGGGGAGCAACACTGGGGAGCAGGGATGTCTCGGGCTCTTGGAAAGCGCAACAGAAAGAATGGCACATCAACAGGAAAGAGTTGATGGCCGTTCTATTAGGGTTGAAAGCCTTCAGAGATGCTGTCTCGGGGAGAGTAGTGGAGGTCAACTCGGACAACACCACGGCCCTGGCTTACATCAAAAAGCAAGGAGGAACTCATTCTCTGTCCCTGTACGAGACAGCAAGAGAACTCCTTCTGTGGGCAAAGGAGAATGGAGTAAATCTTTTAACAAGATTTGTGCAGG
>NC_061090.1:58543117-58608117 GCF_015104395.2 Macrobrachium nipponense | reverse complement strand
CCGAGAACAATTTTAAAACTCCCGCGCCGCCAACTGAGTAAACTCGCCACCATCCTCCCGCTCTCCCATTGGTTCCTGATGCTAGTCACCCCATAAGGTCCTGCTCTCCTATTGGTCAGCATCTACCCCTTGTGCTTTAAGTATTCTATTGGTAAAAGGATGCTGTAAATTGAAAAACTTATTCATGCAATACATTTAATAAAAAAAAAAACATTAGGTAAAGATAGAATAAAGAATAGAAATGAATGGTTATTATACTGTTTGGTAGTTTCAGTAGTTGAAGAGAGATAATGAAAATTTATGGCTTACTGTGTAAAGTGATTGCTTGGCGATCATTTGATACTCGTAAGTGCTGGATGTAAACAGAAGTTTGGAAGCTTTTTTTTTGTTTATTATAGTTAATGGTTACTTAATAATTATTTGAAATGAGTACATGCAATACATTTAATAAAAAAATTGTGAATTAGATATCATAAAATATAAAATAAATCAGACTGCCAACAAATACGTATTTTTTAGAATTCTTCTTCTGTTTTAATATTACGTTACGTATACGTATGTTTCATTATAGCTGTCAGTAACTCGGTATCTCCATTAGGTAAAGATAGAATAAAAGATAAATGAATGGTTATTATACTGTTTGGTAGTTTCATTAGTTGAAGAGAGATACTAATGAAAATTTATGGCTTACTGTGTGCTAGGAAAAATGATTGCTTGGCGTTTGTTCGGTACTCGTAAGACGGGTAAGAGCTGAATGTAAACAATCGATTGGAAAGTTTGTTTTTTGTTTGTTTGTGTATTATAGTTAATGATTAATTAATAATTATTTGAAATTAATACATACTGATTATTTATACATTTTATTGGCATATTCTAAGCTTTTAGCTCTTAGGTTTAGATGTCAGAATCATAGACTAGGCTACAGTAGCAACCGCTAACATAGGCTAGGCTTATTGCTAAGGGACATATGCTAAAGTCCTAATATATGCAGTAAAAATGGGGTTGAACATTACATGCAGTTGAATATTACTCAAGTATGTACAGTATTTTGCCTTTTTGGAGTCATATTTCTTCCGTCGGATCGGCGTTGTAACCCTAGAACATGTGTTTTAGGCCTGGAAATACAATTTACTGGGGTGTTTTTGGAGGGCTTGGAACGGATTAGCCATTTTACATGTAAAATGTGGTCCAAGATACGAAAACCTCATGATACGAAGGGCGCCTCGGAATGGATTAATTTCGTATCTCGAGGTACTACTGTATTTGTACAGAGATACAAACTCAACAGTGAGATGCTTTCATTAAGTTGATAGGTATTAGTTTAAGAATTTTTGGGTAAATTTTTGGGTTGTTTTTACAGGATTATGAGCCCTAAGTTGTTCTTATAAGAACACAAACTATTTTGTGCAACTGGAATGTGAAAGTTCAAGCGAAGGTGCACTGCATTACTACTGTACAACAAGTCTCCCTGTATTTTACTTACATATTTCCTTGTTAATTTTTAAAATTATTTTTATTTAGAGTGAATCTTAAATACTTTGCACTGTTTGCCACAATTGGTATTTAAAAAATCAAAATGCGCCTGGCTAACTTGCTAGCACTGTCTTTGTACGTATTCACCTGTTTCCCACCAGAGGTTGCTGGAATGTTTACATTCTGTCATATTTCTTCATGTTGTTTTAAACATATGGTCATGATTGGCATTAGGCTATATCTTGATGATTTTTTGCTAATTTCTCCTGTAAGGTATTGTGATTGTTTTGTTTTTGCTTTATGGCCTTGTAGCAAGACTTGTCATAGGAACCTTACACCCTGTTGTGGTTCCAACGTATGGTGACAGTGCTTGCCAGTAAGGATCACACATCAGGCAGGAATGTTGAGAAGCTTTTTATCCTCATTCAAAAGCTTTTAGTTTGCTTAGCTGAACTTTTGTTTCTCTGGCTGCAGTAACCCACCATCCTCATTCAATTTGGTAGTCTGCTAACTTTTACATTAGGTAAGAATCATTCCAAATAATAATGATTTTCATGATAAAATTAATTATTTGGATAGTTACCCACTGTTAAAGTGGAATACCCAACCTCCCCAAATCTTAGTGGGTGGTTGTGAAGAAATATAACAGAACATCTGGTGGGAAGCAGGTGAGTATGAAGACAGTCCTTGCGAGTTAGCCAAGATTATTTTAATTATTTGTAAATAACGAACGCACCAAATGGTGTGAAGATAAAGTTGACTTTAAAGGTAAGCATCCAAATTATTAATTTTATCAAGAAAATTATCATTTCTTTTCTGATAAGTGATCTCTTCTTTCTGTATTTCCTTTTACCTTCTGTAACTTCTTTCTAATGAACACCATATTCTTTGGAAGCATGAATTTCAAGTCAGTGGTCTCTGGGCTTGCTCCATGTGAATAGGAACCATTTTCTAAATAATAATGATAATACATCCTGCTTCATATGGATACACCCGAGAAAGTGTCTCCTCTCAGATTGTTGGGATATTGGAAGCAGTTGCTGCCTATTCTTTATCAGAAGGATTGGGCTTCTTCACAGAAGAAAGGAGGTTAATAAGGCCCTCAAAAAGATGAAAAATAGAAAAGCCCCAGAACCTTTGTAATAATAATTGATTCAATGAAAGGAGAGAAATGCTCTTTATAGCCTATACCTGCCCAAATCGACAGACATTATTAGTTTTTTGTAAAGTAAATGACCTAGTATTTCTTAAATGAAACTGTAAAAAGTTGTCACATTGATGGGTTCAAATTGTAGGTAATTGTGTTCTCTTTTTATTTTCAGATTCACAGGCTTATGATTAGTGACCATCCCAGGACATCATCGTATGCTGATGCTATCAGGAAAAACAAACATTTGTTCAGAGGAAAAGTAGTTATGGATGTTGGCGCAGGCACTGGTAAGTAATACGACTGTGTTTTGCTATAAATTTACCTTTACTGTGGGAAAATCATCTATATTACCCATGAGTAAGTCTTTAAGTCTTCTCTAGTAAGTCCCCTCACCAGATGGTATCCCTTCCTCTTATTATACAGTTGTCATTAGCTAGCATGAGTTATGTCAGGTACTTAAGATGCACACTCTGTGGAGAAGGTAAGAGTGTCTTTATTTTTTTCACATTTGGACTTTGTACCTAGAGCAGTGAACATATAAAAAATGGCGTGGAAATTAGAAGTTCGGAAGACTGTAGCCATTAAAAATACAGTACATATTGTTACTTAGAAGAATCGTAGGAATGTAAACACTTAATCTTTGGGTTTTGAATGCATGTCTTATGTGATACAGGAGAGAAGAAATGTATGATACTTTAATTGGTAGGTTTAAGAGTGAATCAGCTAGATGCTCTGCCACTAGAATAACGATGAGAGTGCTTGGGTTTGAAGTATGGAAAGATGTGAGTTAGGAAAGGGATTGTGCTGGACGATGAAAGCATACAAATGTGTGAATTTGTGATGTAAGAAATATGTAGAGTAGTTTCTAAGGATGAATATTCTTAATTACACCTGGGAAACAGAAAGTAGCAAGGAAGAGTGTTTGATAATGTGTTAGTATGTACAAAATGGATGGAGGAGCAAGTTAATTGATGTATTGAGAAAGAGAGGTATGGCTGTAAGTTCAGATCATAGAGGAAGAAGTGGAGATATGGCAGTAAATGTGATCAACTGAGTATGATAAGAAGGAAGTAAGAAAAGCAAGCTGTATTCCCTCTACTTATGCAGGAGTTAGGTTATAGGATCCTATAGTGTAAGTCGAAAATGTCACATAATTCATTACATACACTGTACAATTTCTTAAACAAATTTGTTTTGGTACAAAACCCATCCCTTTATATCTGCCTTCAGGTGTGTCAGCACCTTTTCCAGATATATACCTAAGAAAGAAAAGAATCCAGCTTGCCACCTACACATCTTGTCTCATAAGTCCTACCATAAGCGAAAAATGGTTATTCCAGTTGTCTTTATTAAGTAGTGAAAGTGGTTAAGAGAAGTAAACTGCTCAGACTTGGTGCTTTACCACATGTGTACTTAGATATGGTTAGTGGCTTTTATTTATCTGCTGTCAGAGGAGGAGGAGTGTTGAAAAACTTATGAGGGAAATCTCTCGATTCACACTGAAGACATATGATAATGATAGGGGATCTGTAACAGGTCTCTTAAGCATATTCGGAGAACATTACACAAGGAGTATGTCCATACTCCCCCCAATGTGGCCAGTTTTGTTCAAGGCAATAGACTAGGCAGTAGCTTGAGTGACCTCCGAAAATTAAGGCTGAATTAGTAAATGGATGAATTTATATAGTACAGTAGTACCTCGAGATACGAAAGGCTCTACTTACAAAAAACTCGAGATATGAAAGGAAATGCGAAAAATTTTACTGCTCTACATACGAAAAGTTTTCAAGATACGAAAGGTTGTTGCTGTAAAGTCCCGAGATTCGCCCGGACCACCGAGAACAATTTTAAAACTCCCGCGCCGCCAACTGAGTTAACTCGCCACCATCCTCCCGCTCTCCCATTGGTTCCTGATGCTAGTCACCCCATAAGGTCCTGCTCTCCTATTGGTCAGCATCTACCCCTTGTGCTTTAAGTATTCTATTGGTAAAAGGATGCTGTAAATTGAAAAAATTTTCATGCAATACATTTAATAAAAAAAAAAAAATTAGGTAAAGATAGAATAAAGAATAGAAATGAATGGTTATTATACTGTTTGGTAGTTTCAGTAGTTGAAGAGAGATAATGAAAATTTATGGCTTACTGTGTAAAGTGATTGCTTGTCGATCGTTCGATACTCGTAAGTGCTGGATGTAAACAGACGTTTGGAAGCTTTTTATTTTTTGTTTATTATAGTTAATGTTTACTTAATAATTATTTGAAATGAGTACATGCAATACATTTAATAAAAAAATTGTGAATTAGATATCATAAAATATAAAATAAATCAGACTGCCAACAAATACGTATTTTCATACAATCAACTTACCTGTCAGATATATACATAGCTAAGTACTCCGTCGTCCCCGACAGAAATTCAAATTTCGCGCCACTCGCTACAGGTAGGTCAGGTGATCTACCTGGCCTGCCCTGGGTGGCAGGACTAGGAACCATCCCCGTTTTCTATCATATTTTCTCTGTCGCCGGTGGTATCAACATTTGTTTGTTATTACCTCCTGACTTGGATTCTTTTTTCAACATTTGATCAACGTTTTTCGACTTTTGGTGACGTATTTGGATCGTGTTTTGGCATTCGCTACTGTGGACTGTTTTTGGAATAACTCTTTTGGATTTTTCTCAGTATGTCTGATTCTAATGTGAGTGTGAGAATGTGTGTGAATGTAGGCTGCAGGGTGAGGATACCGAAAGCTTCGGTTGATCCTCACACTGTATGCCGTAAATGTAGGGGGGTGCAGTGTTCTGCTATTAACACTTGTAAGGAATGCTAGAGTTTGAATGCAGAAGAATGGAAGACTTTGACTTCTTATTTGAAGAAGTTAGAGAGGGATAGAGTTAGAAGACTGAAAGGTGTGAATTCAAGGCCTATTGAGCCTTTCAATGATAATTCTAACCCTACTACTGGAGATTCTCCTATAAATCTCATTCTCAGAGTGTCTTTTCGGATTCGGCATCGGAAATCGCCAATCTGAAAGCGACGATTCGAGACATGAAGTCCACAAGATGGCGGACTCGAAAGTAAGGCTAGTGATAGTGAAAATTTTTAGTGAAGTGAGCCCTACAGTGTTTTGTGGGAGGGGTCGTTTGATCGTCCCTGCGGCGCTCCCAGGCCTAGACCTCTTCCAAGCTCACATGCCCAGAGAGAAGGAAAGTCGAAAGCCTTAAGGAGGTCGTGGGGAATCCCCAACGGTCAGACGTCCCTTCAGCTAGCTTTGCTTCATGGCAGCCAGCTCAAGGGCGCTACAGGAAAGCGTCCTTCGCGAGTGTTTTCCTCGTCCTCTCCCTCTCCCTCACCTAAACGAGGGTGGAAGGAGTCGAACTTATCGAGACCGCTGAAGCGTCATATGAAGCAAGACATTGATTCTAGCCCGGAGCGCTTCTCGGATGACGCCCCGTCTGCTATTAAGAAGGCGAAGGTGGCGTCAACGTCTCCTGACGCTTATGAGGAAGTACCCCATCAGGCTTTCTTCCCCCAGTGATGACGAAAGGCGTCAGGCACTAGACGTAGGAGGAAGCGTCAAGGAAGATCATTATGGCGGTGCAAGAACAACTGTCATCTCTGTGGGAGTTTTAGCGCCCCGTCGGAAGGACGTGACGCTTCCTATTAAGAAGTCTCGTCCTCTCGCACCTGCTCGCAAGACGTCTTTTAGAAGTGAAGCGTCAAATCAAGAGGATCTTAGACGTGACGCTCCGTCCAAGATTGTGACGCCGAGTAGGAAGCCCTTAGAAAGCGAAGCGTCTTCCAGACGCGAAGCGTCATCTAAACGTCAACAAGAGACGTCATACATGACGCTCGGAGAGCGGGAAGCGTCATACATGACGTCTTCTAAAGCGCGAGAGAAGCCGCAGGTTGTGACGCCTTCCAAGTCGATCAGAACGGGAAAAAGGAAAGACTTTCATTCCCTTAGCCCCTCTCTGATCAGGAGTTTGTCTCCCCCAGAAGAGGAAAGTTCTGAAAGGAGAACAGAAACTCAGGATTATCACGAGTTCGAACGAAACTCGGAGGATGACGATCTTGGAAGAGAGGGCTTGTCCAACTATAAGGTGTTGACTACCATGCTTCTGGAGGAATACGGAGACGAGTTGACTCCGGCTGCTCCTCCTTCTCCGCGCTCGCTCTTTTCGAGTGCGAAGGCGAAGAAGACTTCGTCTTTTCTGAAGATGAAGCCCACCATCTCGATGAAGCGGGCTTTACACGCCTTAGACGCCTGGATGAAGTCGAAGAAAGACTTAACCAGGACAGTATTTTGCATGCCTCCAGCAAGGTTAGCTGGGAAAAGAGGCATATGGTACAAGACGGGGGAGGATATGGGTATCGCTCTCCCTTCTACTACAGAGGCAGACTTTTCGACGTTAGTTGACGCTTCAAGGCGTCCTAGTCTTAATTCTGCCCGCATTACTTGGAGTATTTCGGAACTGGATCATCTCCTCAAGGGACTTTTCCATGTATTGGAAGTATTCAACTTCTTAGATTGGTCCCTTGGGGTGATGTCCAAGAAAGCTCACGATTCGCAGGGAATCGAACCTGAAGCCCTGTTATGCATTTTGTCGTGCATCGACAAAGCAGTACAGGATGGATCTTTGGAAGTCTCTGCATTATTTGGAGCAGGTCTTTTGAAGAAAAGGACAGTGTATGGCGCCTTCTTAACAAAGGCAGTCTCGCATGCGCAGATGGCAGCTCTGCTATATGCACCTCTTTCGGACTATTTGTTTCCTTCTAAGTTAGTGAAGGACGTAGCTCACTCTTTAACTAGAAGGCGACACAGGATCTTCTGACGCAGTCCAGCTAGGAAGAAGAAACCTGCTTTAGTGTCGGACAAGAAAGAACCTAGCACTTCTAGCAGCCCTTTCGAGGTGGTCCGATCTCCAGAACCTCCCGCAAGAAGGAAGGCTCCAGAGAGAAGAGGTAGGTCCGCCTTTCGTCCCTTTAAAAAAGGGCAAATGAAACATTTCTCCTCCAAACACCAGTAGGTGCCAGGCTCCTGGAATTCGTGGAAGCCTGGACACTGATAGACGCAGACGCGTCTTCACTAAAGATCATAAGGAAGGGATATCGTATCCCTTTCCTGAATACTCCGCCCCTAACGTCAATACCAAGGGAACTATCAGCCAAGTACAAAGGATCCTGTGCTGAGGGATACTCTTCGATCGATGGTGGAACAAATGTGGGACAAGAGTGCAGTAGAACTAGTACTGGATCAAAACTCCCCGGGGTTTTACAATCGCCTTTTTCCTAGTGGCGAAAGCCTCGGGAGGCTGGAGACCAGTACTAGACGTCAGCGCTCTGAACAAATTTGTTCAGAAGGAGAAGTTCTCCATGGAGACTTCTGCTTCAGTCCTAGCGTCATTACGACAAGGAGATTGGATGGTGTCTCTAGATCTCCAAGACGCCTACTTTCACGTCCCGATCCACCCTTCATCGAAGAAGTACCTCCGTTTCATGACGGGGGGAAGGATCTTTCAGTTCAGAGCCTTGTGTTTCGGCCTGTCCACAGCTCCTCAGGTCTTCACAAGCCTGATGAGGAATGTGGCGAGATTTCTTCATCTCAAGGAGTGAATGTCTCGATGTACCTAGACGACTGGCTCATCAGGCCAGATCGGAGAGACAGTGTTTGGAGGACCTAAAGTTAACTCTGGATTTGACCAAGGCGTTGGGATTGCTTGTGAACCTCGAGAAGTCTCAGATGACCCCCAGACAAGACCTAGTCTATCTGGGGATTCGGATGGATTCTCGGGGTTTTCGAGTTTTTCCTTCGCAAGAGAGAACCGCAAAAGGTTTGAGGATAATCTCTCTCTTCTTAGAGAAACAGCAAACGTCAGCGAGGGAATGGTTGAGCCTTCTGGGGACGCTTTCCTCGCTGGAACAATTCTTCCCTCTCGGAAGACTTCATATCCGTCCACTTCAATTCTTCCTCAAGAAGTCTTGGAGCTGGAAAAACGGACAACTGTCGGACGTTTTTCCCATTCCAGTGGAGGTAAAGGCACACCTACAGTGGTGGTTGCTGCCTCTGGAAGAGAACAAAGGGATCTCTCTAAGATCACAGAACCCAGACCTAGTGTTGTTCTCCGACGCGTCGGAGACGGGTTGGGGAGCGACATTAGGCTCGGAGGAAGTGTCAGGCACCTGGGAACCAGCACAGGTGTCCTGGCACATAAATTGCAAAGAGCTCTTCGCCGTACACCTGGCTTTGAAGAGCCTAGAACCTCTGGTGAGAGACAAGGTAGTACAAGTAAACGTGGACAACACCACCGCACTTGCCTACATTCGGAAACAGGGAGGGACACACTCCTCGTTCCTTTACGAACTCACGAGGGACCTATTACTTTGGACGTCTCACAGGAACATCTCCCTGCTGACAAGGTTCGTACAGGGAGTAAGGAATGTGAGGGCGGACAGGCTCAGCAGGAGGAACCAGGTCCTTCATACCAGGAATGTACTCTGCACGAGGAAGTATGTCGCGATCTCTGGTCTCTGTGGGGAACTCCTCATGTGGATCTATTCGCAACATACATTTCAAAAAGGCTCCCAGTGTTTTGCTCGGTCGTGGAAGACCCAAGAGCAATTATGGTAGACGCCTTCCTGCTAAACTGGTCTCGAGTGGACGTGTACGCTTTTCCCCCATTCAAAATCCTGGGGTTAGTATTGAAAAAGTTTGTGGCGTCAAAAGAGACGAGGATGACTTTAATAGCCCCCTTTTGGCCGGCCCAGGAATGGTTCACGGAGGTGGTAGAGTGGATCGTAGACTTTCCAAGATCCCTACCAGGAAGGACGGATCTTCTCAAACAACCACACTTCAAGATTTGGTACCATCAAAAACCTCCCCGCTCTCGCTCTGACTGCCTTTCGACTATCGAAAGACTTGTCAGAGCGAGAGGCTTTTCTCGCGAAGTGGCAAGCGCGATCGCGAGAGCTCGCAGAACCTCCACTTCGAAAGTTATACCATCGAAGTGGGAGGTCTTTAGAAGGTGGTGTAGAGCCAAGAAGTTGTCCTCCTCCTCTACCTCTATAGCGGAAATTGCTGATTTCTTGCTATTCCTGAGAGTAAAATCGCATCTAGCCGTATCCACAATAAAGGGATACAGGAGTATGCTCTCGGCTGTATTCAGGAACAGAGGTTTAGATCTGGCAAATAACAAAGATCTCCACGATCTCATAAGATCTTTTGAGACGTCAAAGTCTAAGGAACCAGTACCTCCGAACTGGAACTTGGACGTAGTCCTCAAATATCTGTCTTCGGATAGATTTGAGCCTCCACATCAGGCCTCATTTAGAGACGTACTAGAAAATGCCTATTTCTTTATCGTTAGCGACGGCAAAAAGAATTAGTGAGTTACAAGCTCTGCAGGATAAAGTAGGATTCAAGGGAGACTCGGCGATTTGCTCGTTTAAGACTCTGTTTTTAGCGAAAAACGAGAATCCCACGAATCCCTGGCCTAGGTCATTCAAAATCAAAGGAATGTCTAGTCTCGTAGGCAGAGAAGCAGAGAGGTCTCTATGCCCTGTTAGAGCTCTGAAGTTCTATCTTCAGAGGAAGCGTCAGTTGGGAGGCTCTAGACAAGGTCTTTGGTGCGCGGTAAAAGACCCCACAAGACTGATGTCAAAGAACGCTCTAGCGTTCTTTGTAAGAAACGTCATTACGGACGCTCACAAGGTCTGTCCGGACGAACAATTACAACTTCTGAGGGTAAAAGCTCATGAAGTACGAGCGGTTGCGACGTCTCTCTCGTTTTATAAGAATATGTCGCTTAAAAACATATTAGATACGACATATTGGAGATGCAACTCGGTATTTGCATCTCATTACTTGAAAGACGTGCGTGTGACGTATGAGAAGTGCTTTTCTCTAGGTCCTATCGTATCGGCAGATACGATTCTGGGTACGGGAGCCGACACCAATCCTTAAAATGTATATACTGTTCTTCTGTTTGGATATGGTCGAGAATCTCTTCGAACAATGGAGGATTCAGGCTCGCACGGGCGGCCGTCTATGTTGTTCATAAGAGAATTCTCGTCATATCCAATTAGTTGAGTATAATTTTTTTTTTGAAAAATTATGTATGTGTGCGTAGTGGTTTTTGAGTTACGGTTGTTGTGACGAGTTCGGGGATAACTCGTAACAATCCTTAGTTCTAACACATGGTTAGGATCAGGTGGTCGGGATTGGTTGTGTGCTCCTTCAAAAGGTGTATTGTCATATAAGTGGATCAGCACCCATTGACAAAGTCCTTTTAGGCTCTGCTGAGTAAGTGGGTAAGACCCCATCGGCAGACCCACAAGAACTCTTGGCCATAGATCACATATCTCGCTAAAGTTTCTTGAGGTGATGCAGACTACTGGGCAAACACCCACCAAGTCTACCACCTATCAGGTAGGAACCAAGGTTTTATTTATACCTACAACATATGTTGTTTACCTGTCTATTCCATATAGTAGCTGTCTCTTACCCTCCACCGAAGGGTGCCAATCAGCTATGTATATATCTGACAGGTAAGTTGATTGTATGAAAATGATATTGTTATGTTACAATAAAGTTTCATACATACTTACCTGGCAGATATATACAATTAAAGGCCCACCCAGCCTCCCCGCAGGAGACAGGTGGAAGAGAGAAAATATGATAGAAAACGGGGATGGTTCCTAGTCCTGCCACCAGGGCAGGCCGGTAGATCACCTGACCTACCTGTAGCGAGTGGCGCGAAATTTGAATTTCTGTCGGGGACGACGGAGTCTTAGCTATGTATATATCTGCCAGGTAAGTATGTATGAAACTTTATTGTAACATAACAATATCATTTTTTAGAATTCTTCTGTTTTATTATTACGTTACGTATACGTATGTTTCATTATAGCTGTCAGTAACTCGGTATCTCCATTAGGTAAAGATAGAATAAAGAATAGAAATGAATGGTTATTATATTTTTTGGTAGTTTCATTAGTTGAAGAGAGATACTAATGACAATTTATGGCTTACTGTGTGCTAGGAAAAATGATTGCTTGGCACTCGTTCGATATTCGTAAGACGGGTAAGAGCTGAATGTAAACAATCGATTGGAAGGTTTGTTTTTTGTTTGTTTGTTTATTATAGTTAATGATTAATTAATAATTATTTGAAATGAGTACATACTGATTATTTATACATTTTATTGGCATATTCTAAGATTTTAGCTCTTAGGTTTAGATGTCAGAATCATAGACTAGGCTACAGTAGCAACTGCTAACATAGGCTAGGCTTATTGCTAAGGGACATATGCTAAAGTCCTAATATATGCAGTTAAAAATGGTTGAACATTACATGCAGTTGAATATTACTCAAGTATGTACAGTATTTTGCCTTTTTGGAGTCATATTTCTTCCGTCAGATCGGCGTTGTAACCCTAGAACATGTGTTTTAAGGCCTGGAAATATAATTTACTGGGGTGTTTTTGGAGGGGTTGGAACGGATTAGCCATTTCACATGTAAAATGTGTTCCAAGATACAAAAAACTCATGATACGAAGGGCGCCTCGGAACGGATTAATTTCGTATCTCGAGGTACCACTGTAACTTCCTTATCCTTTCCTACTGCTGTTAGCTATGAACTGCAGACATCTACCGTATTATGGGTTGATGTTCTATTTAATGTTGAAAAGGTAATCGTATGCTGTTGTATGGCTCCTCAAAAGTGGATGACCAACACACTTTCATGTTCAGATAGGTACAGTTGTCATGCATCAACTTTTCAGCATAAAATGCCAGCTGCTCTTTTTACTTCAGCTGGAGAGGTCTGGATGATTTGGATGCCAATGGTCATATTGTTATCTCAATAACTAGTTTATGTAAAGCCCAACTAGGTTGCCTCTTGTAAACACTGAATGGAAGGATTTTGAGGAGCTTGGTGAAGCAAAGGCAGAAGCAGGAGAATTCAGATGATGACAAAAATCTATTTAATGGAATATTACATATAACCAAAATCCATTCTATTCCAAGATCCTTTAGTCCAGTGACAGCCTGTTCCATTCTAATGTGTGCAGCTCAAGATCTTTCTTTGAGCCACAAGAAAAGTGCTAACGAGATCAAAAAAGGGATTTTGACGTAGGAAAAATCTATTTCTGGGCGAGGAAGCCGTGTCGGCCAGTGAAATATGTCTCCTTTAGCACTATTTCTAGTAAAATAGATATTTTGCCAGTAATTCAAAGTCAGTATTGCTGTGGAGTGAAAAAGAAGTGATTGTCAGTCGTGGTAATTTTGTGTGCTTTCAAAAACTGTAGAACCGCACCATTTGTATTTTGGAGGAAAATGATTAAAGTTGCAGAAATAATCATGAACAACACACAGTATAAGATGTAATGGTTAACTCAATGCAATTTATCCTAATAGATCTGAATCATCAGCAGTTGTCAGATTTGGTGCTAAGGGACCTTATAAAGCAAATAGATTTTTCATACTGAACATGCTTCTGAGTTCACAGCAGAGCTACATGCTATTCATTCAACAATTAAGGTTATTAATGGTGTTGCCGTATAGATTTGTAATTTCTAGTGACGAGAAGTGTTTTAGAAGCACTTTGAAATATGGTCTGAAGCATTCTCTTGTTAAAAATATCAGGTTTATATTTCACTTATTATATGAAGTTATTTTGAACATTAGAATATGTTGGACTCTCCCATGTGGGCTTTAAAGGAAAATTAAAATGGCAATAAAGTAATTAGAGTTGTTTCTACCATGATCAGATTATAAGTAGCCATTCCTATCAGTGATTATCACATGTTATCTATTTTCTGCTGAATGGAAGTCTTTATGGATTAATGAAACTTAAAACAACAGATACATACAAATTAAACTCATGGTTGATTCTGGAATTCTTGAAAATAAAGAGCTCCTCATGAAAGTAATTTAATCTCCTAGTTCACACTTGTTAGGCCCATGGGTATTTTACGAATCTCAGTAGTCAGAGAATAAAGGTTGACACTTGAGTGTTAACAATCTGAAGGAGTGCTTATAGAAATGTTTCAGGTATCAAAGATTGGAATGAAGAGAGAGGATCAAAAGTCACTGTAAGCAAAACAAACCTTACTGCCCTTTCATTCCTTGCTCCACAGATTAGTGTCCCCAGGATAATGTTCTTACACTTCTAGAACCTGTTCTTCCACCTCAGCATGGTTCTCTACTTGCAAATCGTCCTCATTTGCTCTTCTAATATATGTCAAGCATCAAAAGTATCTTTTTCTATGAATACTTTTAACCTTGAGCATGTCATGCAACACCATGTGTTATATTCAGTAGTATACAGTACTAAGTCACCCCACAATTTTCCCACAGTGCCACATGCCTACTTTCCATAAACTATTAAGATTCTGCTGTGAAAACTGGGTTGTCTGCATGTAACACTCTCCAGGTGCCTCCTGTTTTGCTCTCCCTTGTAGGGTCCTTAGTTGCTGTTATAAATAGAACACAGCTTAGGGCTATCATTGGTAGACATCAGTGTTTTTATCTCAAATTCTTCAGATATACTTGACACTTTGCTTTAGATCTTGCTTTATTGTAGAATAATGTTTCTAGCTATGAGCTTCTAGCACCTTATGCTTTTGTAATGCCCTCGTAATTGCATGGCTTGGTAATCTGTCAGGGGCCTTCTCAAAATTCAGAGATTTATTAAGAAAGCGTGTTGTTGAAATCTCAGGCTTGATGTCCATTTGACAGTTAATGATTTTACCAGTTATACTCTGCTTAAGCAATCTTATTCCTCTAACATATCTATGTTGCAGTGCATCCTCTTGTTTTTTTCTATTTAAATATTGTTAGTGTAAAGTTTTTCTGAATCTTCCAGTACTATCTTTTCTTTGTCAAAGTTTTATGGATGTCCAGCTTTCGTGTTGCTTTTTTAAATCGCTTGTTATTATGGTTGGCATGGGTGCTTTATCACTTTTTTGAAAGCTGTTACCTTTAAAGGAAGTTTTAATATCTTCAGTTGTTATTTTCTTGCCATCAGTCTAGCATCTGACTCTAGCTCATATTAATTTCCTTCATTCCAGTGATTGTAAAGAAACTGCCTCGATTGGTTGTGTGGTAAGGAGGGGGTTTCCCTTTTCAGAGGTTTCACAGGTTGGTTAACCACTAATTAACACATCAACAAGAGAGATTTGGTTGGCAATTATAGCAGTAGTAAGTGTAATGCAGTTGTGTCTGAGGAACAGGACTGTTTAAAAACTTCCTTTTTTTTCAAGTATCCTATCGTTATTCAAAAAACTACCTTTTTTTTCAGGTATCCTTTCGTTATTCATGGCTGCAGCTGGAGCAAGGAAAGTTTATGCAGTAGAAGCTAGCGGCATGGCAGCTATAATTGAGAGAGTGGCTCATGATAATGGATTCAGTGATGTCATCAAGGTCTTTCCTGATAAAGTAGAAAACATTTCATTGAAAGAGAATGAAAAAGTTGATGTTTTGGTTTCAGAATGGATGGGATTTTACTTGCTACATGAATCCATGTTGAACTCTGTCATTACAGCTCGTGATAAATTTCTATCAGATAATGGCACCATTTTTCCTTCTGAAGCTAGATTGTATGCTTGCCCATGTTCTTTACAAGCCCTGTATAAAGAACAGATAAATTTTTGGAATAATGTTTATAATTTTGATATGTCTGCGGTTAAAGACGTTGCTCTTAAATCCAAAATGAAGAAACCTGAGGTATGCCTAGTCCCAAAGTCTGACCTCTTAGCAGAGCCATCTTGTGTCAAGACTTTTAATCTCAGGTGGGTCACTGGAGAAGAGGTCAAGTCATTTACAGAAACGTCCTTTGTTGGAATCACAAGGGCTGGTTTGTATCAAGGTTTATGTCTTTGGTTTGAATGTGATTTTGATGGACGTGAGTATGATGAAGAGGGAAAGGAGAAAGGCCGCCTTGTCACACTTTCTACATCTCCCTCCAGTCCTCCAACTCACTGGAAGCAGACAGTAGTAGTGTTAGGGTACGGAGCCGATTTGACTAACAATCAATTTGATCAAAGTTGTCAGAGTGAAGCTTCAAATAGTGAAGATAGTAGTACTCCCAAACAGTCAGAAAGTGAGGAAACTAACTGTAAACCAGGACCAAGTCAGTGCAGAGATTCTCCATCCATAGGTTGTAAAGAAAAGGCTTTGGGTACAAAAGATAAAATTCAGGAAAGCAGTTATCGGAAGGAAGAACTTTTGGTACAGAAGGATTACGAAGTAGATGAAGACGAAGTAGTTGGGTGGAGATTAATATTTGCTCAGAGCAAAGAAAATATTCGCCATTACACAATGACTGTTGAAATGTTAGACCCAGAAACTGAAGAGCACCCAATTCCATGTGCTTGCCCAATGCCTCGTTGTATGATCATTGCTAAAATGATGGAGAGTGAAACAGAAGGAGATGATGCCATTGACTGTACTTGATTTGTGATTACAAATTTTTCTTGATGAGAAAGAATCTTGATGTAAATTGAAGCAGCTGAAAGGGAATGATTTAGCTAACTGTTTTATGTAACCTGTAAAAACTTTGATTTCAAATGCAAACCTTTCATGTTACCGCTTTGTTTAATTATGTCATTCATTTTATCACTGAAAAGCCATTGCTTTATGACTGTTCAGGTACACCAGCAACCTTGCCAGACATGTTGAAAAATGAATCCAGCTCACCATTTGCAGATTTGAGCTCCCACAAAACATCTATCGGCAAAAAATGGTCATGTGAAATATCTGTTGATCTGACAAGACCTATTGACTTTGCTCCCATATACTTGACAAGTTCTTGCATTTCCATAATTTGATTTTGTTGTTTCAACCTCTTAAATTTAATTATTTGTGTTTTACATTAGACCTCCAAATAACTTTCCCCAGTTGGGCCTCTGCTGTCAGTCTCACATGGTGTACTGTAGGCATCATGCAAGGTTCTATGCAGCATCCCTTCACCCCCTAGCTGCAATCTCTCTCATTCCTTTTTTGTACCTCTGTTCTTATTGTCTTTCTTCTGTCTGACTTCTCACCTCTCTTAACAGTTGTGTCATAGTGTATCTGCGAGGTTTTCCTCCCGTTACACCTTTTAAAACTGTCATACTGTCAATTTCCTTTTCAGCATGAATGACCTCACAGGTCCAGTGCTTGGCCTTGGTCCTAGATTCTACATTCCAGTTCTAGTTCCAATAACCTTTTCTGTAGAGTAAGAAGTGCTTCTCCCAGCCTCAGTTTCAGAGATGCCACCAGAATACTATCAGCCTCCTCAGTCGTCACTCGTACAGTGCCTCATCATGAGAGGCTTCTTGCATTGGAAATCGTCAAGGGTTACTACTCTGCTCTCTCAAAGGTGTTTGAAGGTGTTGACTTTGGCTCCTCCAGTGAGTTTGTCACATGTGCCAATTATTTAAAAGAGTATCCATGCCCATGATCACTGTCCACATCCTGGGACTTCTCTGTGTTAGATGCCTTTCCTCTCTGTTCAGTGAATGAACCTCTGGTGGCTGCTTCACTGAAAGATCTTACCTTAAGATAACATTCTTAATATCACTGGCTTCGGCTGGACAAGTGAGTGAGTTATATACTCTTTATAGCAAGGTTTCTCATGCAGAAAACTGCAAGTATTGGTAAAATTGATGTGACTGGTTTAGTGATGAGGATGCAAACAGCTCCTTCTCAGCACCAATAAGATTCTTATTATTATTTCATCCTTGCTGGTGGTGGAGAGTATAGTAAGTGATTTGATTCACTACTGAAATAGTCATTTGGTTTGGCCGTACAGACTAGTGATACTAACTTGCCCATTTTATGATCCCTTTTTAGCCTCAGAGCAACTGAACTTCCAGACCCATTCATTCAGGAGTATGCTGGCTCCTTGTCCCTTATAATAGAAGTCAGAACAGCAGCAGGTCTTCTTTAAATATAGCTAACCATGCAATTGGAAAGTGATGAGCTTTCAGTACTAAAACAAATTCAGTTTTTTAAAAGCAAAATTGATTACTTTTATACAAATCCATCACAGTCAGAGAACACTTTATATGATCATTTTTTACTTATAGAGGGATTTCTGAGTCTGAATGTGCAAACAGCAAGCTGGGATATTTTTTTTTTTCAGACAGGGCATTCTGCAAAGAGACCAGATGTACCTGAAGGTAATTATAGTGGAAAGTATATAACAAAATATTCCATTTTGTACCACTAATAGTGTTTCCAAATATACTCGTACATGTTATATGTATTTTGTTTTTCATTATCCTGTGATACTTGACCTTTATATGGTTTTAGCAAACACAGCACATTTCTACAAACACCTGTATAGTTGATGCCAGCTGATATAAGAGGCAGAATGAATTTCATCTTATTATAACCAGTAATAGTACCTGATTGTATTGTATATATGTATATATATGCTCATGAGTTGGTGCTTATTTGGAATCAGTGAAATAGCAAAAGTTATGCTGACAACAGAAGCTACTTATTTCCATCAACAAGCAGATACCATGACATATTTAGACTATTGGTAACAGTTCTGACTTGCTGACTCTGACCTGCAAGCTGTCAGAAAATTGGTATACATATACCAATGACTGCTTGCCAATTATCGCCAACAATAACGACAGTCCACTTGTAAGATCATCTTGGTTGTGCTTGAAAAAGGCAGGTTGGTTGAACTTAAATTGAATATGTTATTGATGAGTTCCACAGTGTGGTTGATTAATTTTTAGTTATTAAATAGTATCCTTCACACTGCTGGAATTAATTTCAGTATTAAGCACAGGAGTACAGTGTTATAGTATCAGTGACCAGTTCCTTGGCAGTCAGAGAAACTTTTTGTTCTACATCAAACAGAATATATGTGGAAATAGAATTAAGAAAAATGTAATAAATTATGAGAAAAGGAGAGCCAAATTTTATTGAACAGTGACAGCAGGTTATTGAAGTTATGGTAAATTTTTGCTTCAAACATTAACTGGGAGACCCCGAGTTATGATGTGTGTAAAAGATGAGGAATATAGCAGGCAAGGCCACTTCAAGTTTCAAGGTAAATGAACAGTATTTAACAAGCCCTTTAGAAGGAGTGAGTAATGCCTCTACTGAGCAGTGTGCTAGTGTCTCCCATGAATCAAATAGCACTCCAGGACATCATTACAGACAGAGTCACAAACTTCATTTCTGATGAGCTGATGAGTCATGTTATCTGATTTGGCCCAGAGGAGTTGTAATGATACTGCTCGGAGCCCTGGTGATATTGTGTGCATTATGAGGAAGAATATTCCCAGCAATATAGTGCTATTTAAGATTAGTGCCATCACAAATGAACTATAGCATCATATCAAACATTCTGCTTGGACTTTTATAATGGCTATTATTTTAGGTTTTTCAAAGCCAGAAAGGATTAATTTTTGGCTTCCAGTTACTGACCAATAACTTATGTCTTTCTTAAGCAAGATAACCGAAAGGATAGTCAATATAAAACTGGTTTTATTATTTGGAGAAGAAAGGTATTTTAACTCCACTATTGTGTCTTTGCTAAATACATTTGACAAGAGATATATTAGTATAATTGAAATTCCAAGGAGCAGCATGTATCTTTATTCTGTGACATTGAAAAAGCATTTAATATTGCCTGGAGATATTGCATCGAAAAATATTTATGACTGGGCTTGAAGGAGAAATACCAATGGTCTTCCAGGTACATCTTATAACTGGTCACAACTTTCAGGTTTATGTTTGTAATGCCTTTTGTGGAGAAAGATATCTTGAAGAAGTAGTTTTTCCACGGAGTGTATTGAGTACTGCCCTTTTGCCTTAGCTAATGAATCTTTGGCTAAAGTGAATTGATCCAGTTTTTGTCTATCAGAAAGACCTGTTTCTCACAGACCACAACTGTGGTATGCAATAATAATTTTTTATTGCTAGCTGTGAAAAGCCTTTGGATACTGAGAAAATTTTTTTAATATAGACATTTCTTCTAACTTTTGTTGTGAACAGATTTTTAATACCTAAATGCTATTTTTTTTTCTTATAATGTTACAAGATTGTATCTTTCATCAAGCTTCCTGATCCACTTTCACAGAGAAGAAATGAGAAAGAAAATTAGCTTTGGAAATTGATTAAGGTTTTGTGATCACGTGAAAAAAAAAAACTAAAATGAAAACAACAGCATCATTTAAAAATCCAGTTTGCTCCGTTTTGGAACGCACTGATTATGGGAAAATATTTTGAAATCTTACATGATTCCAGATCTCATCAACTTTATGAAGCTTTAATTACTGCAGAATAAGAACGAAGGGAAATATGAGAAACCGTATGAATACCGGGATAAAACCGGTTTCATCTGATGGATGAATCTATTGAAGCCGTACAAAAATATTTTGTTATTGGAGCAGCAGCAGTATTCCATTAGAGGAGATTATTTGAAAGAAGACGAAGAAAAACTTCCAGATAAATTCATCTATTTTACATATTTATTTGTTTTTTCTATAATCATTGTTTTTGTCAGTTTTATGTGCATTTTGCTTTGCTCATCTTGTGTCCAATTTTTCATGACTGCACCTCATACGTGTACAGGGCTATCAGCGCACTTCAAGTGGTGCACTGTCGGCATGATGTAAGGTGCTGTGCTGTAGCTCTTTCATTCCTTTGACTGTACCTCTGTTCATAGTCTCTTTCTTCCATCTTACTTTCCTCAGCCTTCTCCTAAAAGTTGTTTCACAATGCAGCTTTGAGGTATATTCCTCCCGTTACACCTTTAAACCTTTTTACTCTCAGCTTCCCTCAGCACTGAATCACCTCATAAGTCCAAGGATTTGGCCTTATATTATATAACATAGTCAGGAAATGTTTATTTATTGGGTAGGAATGTTCATAATAAAATACTTAATCCCATGTAGTTAAATGATTCTGTAGATGATATAAACAATGCTTAGTGCATCATTGACTTGAAGTTTTATAGTAAACCAAGATTAGTTGATGCCCCTCATTTTGCAACTTACCACCAGGTACAAAGTTCTCTGCTTCATAAGCAGGTCACAATGAATGTTGTTTAATGAAACAGGTATAAGTTGTGCACTTCATATAGGTATTCCTTTGCCAGGTCAGTGTTCTTTGTTATCTTTCAATAGATAGTTAATATAGGGCTTCACTGAAACACTTGCGTAAATCCTTAAGCCATATAATACGTGAAAATGATAATTATAAAAGTTATACACTGGAGGAGCTTTGAACAGTGGCGGGCTATGGCGTAGACTAATTGCAGTGATACCAGATACAGACAAATGAATAGCGCACCACAAAATGATATAAAT
Source organism: Macrobrachium nipponense (assembly GCF_015104395.2). Taxonomy (NCBI): domain Eukaryota; kingdom Metazoa; phylum Arthropoda; class Malacostraca; order Decapoda; family Palaemonidae; genus Macrobrachium; species Macrobrachium nipponense. Next base: position 58,587,176 of record NC_061090.1, on the reverse strand, counting down.
GCTACATAATATTCCCTATGCTCCGATAAACATGAATAATTGCATTTACGTATTCCTAACACAACATGTATGCTAAATGTGCATTAGAAATACAGGTACATATTAATAATAATAATAATCATACATTTAAGTAAATAATTGTGTCGGCGGTGGTTGAGGAAGATGGGGAAGAAACCTCCAAAGTCTTCGGTCTCTTCCCTTTATCGTGTTTTGGCGGCATAAATAGACAATTCAAACGAAATAAGAGAAAATATCGCTCAGCGCCTTCAGTGTATTGGCGGCCTAAATAGAAAATTCAATCGAAAAAAGATAGAATATCGCTCAGCGCCCTCAGTAGTAACGTCACAATGACGTCACAAACGATAGCCAATCACCGACTACAATAGCTCTAGGTAACAGAGCAAGATCGGAGCTGGCAACACTGTAACTGCTGTGGTCTCTTGCGCCGTTGCACACACGGTGAACGCAAGTAGTCGCCCCTCAAACGCTGGCGAGTATAGTGTGACGCTCTGTTCCGGCCTCTGGCCCGCAGACGGCCAACGCACACTAGTCCTAATTTAGGTAGCCATCACGATATATTGAGTCACTGTAATAAAGCCCCAGCAATATATTGAGTCACTGTAAAAGCCCCAACAATATGAGTCACTGTAACCACACAAGCTCACTGCCAATATGTACGTACATCCAAACGAAGCTCGAGTTCACTGCTGCTTGGTAACTTGGTTTACGATGAACACGAACACTTGGTTCTTGCTTGCTTTGATCAAGTTGGTTGAGAAGTTAATAACTGATCGAAATTCACTTATGGCAAGTCACTCACTGCGCCATCTTTGTTTATCTTTCAATAGATAGTTAATATAGGGCTTCACTGAAACACTTGCGTAAATCCTTAAGCCATATAATACGTGAAAATGATAATTATAAAAGTTATACACTGGAGGAGCTTTGAACAGTGGCGGGCTATGGCGTAGACTAATTGCAGTGATACCAGATACAGACAAATGAATAGCGCACCACAAAATGATATAAATGCTACATAATATTCCCTATGCTCCGATAAACATGAATAAACTTGCATTTACGTATTCCTACACAACATGTATGCTAATGTGCATTAGAAATACAGGTACATATTAATATAATAATAATCATATTGTAGATAAAAATTTGGATATTCAGGTGTGAGAAAATGCAATTACGCAAGGCAAGGCGAAAGAGTTTTTCAGTATGCAAATCACTTAATATTTCTTTATTTTTCACCTAAATATGACAATGTCTGGTTCATGTTCATTCGACCTATCCTATATAAATCAAAAGACCAAGAAGACTGGGAAATTTATATTTGTAGCCTTACTTCAGAAGGAAATTATAAAGCTTAAGAAATAGAACACAGGACGAGAGAGAGAGAGAGAGGAGGTGGAGACAATGTACATTAACTATACTCTGTTTTTTTTCCATCTGTCCATTCGCCTGTGGTGTTTGCGCATGGTAACACTGCTTCCCGGGCTTTAAATAATATCCTATTTCGAATATTAACGGTGTAATTTGCATACAGTAAATTATTAAAACACTTTTCAGTTGCAAATGTAGGCTACATCTTTATATCCTTTTATTTACCTAAAACTTACACATAGCGTAACTATTTAAAGCCCGGGACGCAGTGTTACCATGTGAAAACACCACAGGCCGATGGACAGATGGAAAAAAACAGAGTATACTTCCTATACCCCGTAGAGAACTGCCACCAGTGCGCCTTATGCGGTGCACTGTAGGCAGTTTTTAAGGTTCTTTGCAGCGTCCCTTCCTTAGGCGCCCGTAGCTGCAACCTCTTTCAGTCCTTTTACTGTGCCTCAGGTCATATGCTTTTTCTTGCATATGACTTTCCTCAAACCTCTTTAACAATTGAGGCCCCATCTGCTAAAACTCCGTAAATGCCAAATCAGAAAAATTTTAGTTAGCAGCAGTGAAGTACTCTACGAGTCTACCGACTTGCTACAACACGGTAGCCTATAAGCCAAATCCAACTCTAAGTCCCTCTGAACTAGGGTTATGTAAGCCAGAGACATGGAAGCGGATTATTTGAATAGTTTATTTTCTGAGTATTATAAGCTCAATTATAATTATAATTGCCAAAATGTCATTATTATCATTATTTATTTTTTATTATTATTCTCTCCCTCTTAGTATTAATGCAAGAAAAATAATTTTTTTCCTTTTCAGTAAGGTTTGAGGTTACTGTTCATTCTTTTCACTGTATTTTTTTTTCGTTTCATAATAGTCATCATAATTATTATTATTATTATGATTATTATTATAGAATGTTCTGCATTATTTAGCATTATAATTTTGATGAAAGTTTTTTGATTTTGTACAATATTGCGGTAGCTACCTTTGTTTGTTATTATTATTATTATTATTATTATTATTATTATTATTATTATTATTATTATTAACCAACGGTGTGGTGTAGCCTGTCATTATTATGATGATTATGATGATAACAACGCTAGAAATGATTATTATTGATATTTTCTTATTATCATGGAACATAATTTGGATGAAAAATGTGTATTTTACACAATACATAAAATTAGCAATTCAGTTGTTGTATATCGATGTTGAAACGGATGTGATTATCTGTACATTTACGTGTCTGTACACTATTTTTTATCATATCCTCCTAATTTTTTTTTTTACAAATAAATAGTCTAGGAGTTAATTTGGATTTGTTTGGTATATAAATATGTACTATAATCAATACATTTGTGGTAGTAATCATTCGCTAACTTGAACGGCTGTTTACTCAAAACTTAGTCGGTGGTTCTTACTGAGTTTCTGCGGGTGGGGCCTCAATTGTTTCATAGTGCAACTGTGAGGTTTTCCTCCTGCTACACCTTTCAAACCTTCTTACTTCTTACCGTAAATTTCCGTTTCAGCGCCGAATGACCTCATCATCATAGGTCCCAGCACTTGGCATTTAGCCTAAATTCTATACTTCAACCCACTTAGGAGTAATAGTTTGGAAGGTTGGACAGGAATGGAGGTAAATTAAAGGTTTATATGATAATACAGCAAGGGGCCCTTAGCTATAGGCCTACTGTATACCAAGTGAGGTGCACTGACGGCACTACAAACTGGCGACCCCCCCCCCCCCCCCGCGCCAAATCCTGGGGTAGCCAAGTACGATAACGCGGACTTTACATTAGTGATAATAGCGTGAGAAAAGAAGCACTTGGATCATTTTCTTTTATCCGTCTGTAGTCACATTATAAGCCCTCTGCCTGAAGTCTGAGAAGTGAGTACATAATACTTCATCCCAGGCAGTGGATCTCGTTTTGGTAAGTCAGTCTCTCTCTCTCTCTCTCTCTCTCTCTCTCTCTCTCTCTCTCTCTCTCTCTCTCTCTCTCTCTCAAGTGGTGGTTTGTTTCTTTTAATAGAATCTCAAAACTGCAAACGAAGACGTAGTCCATTATTCCCTTAAAAACACTCTCACTACTTTCAATAACCTATTTACCTTTTAATAACTGATCTCTTCCTTCTGCAAGTCCTTTTGCCTTTTATAAGTACATAAGTGCTTTCAAGTGAACATATGTTCTTTGGAAGCTTGAATTTCAAGTCGGTGGCCCCTGGAGGGTTCATCGTCTGAATAACAATAATAAAAGGTAAAGATTTTACTGGCATGGTGGAGAACACAGTCATGAAACAGCATTAGCCAGTTCCCTCAGGATTTAGGATTGACGGAACATTCTCTCAACCTTGTTGGAATATACAATTCAGATTTTTACGAACTTGTGAAAAAGGTGCCGATGACTCTGTAGGGTTTCAGGATAATGGCACTGAATGATTTATGAAGTGAACTAAGAGATTTTGACTGTTTTGCATTACGAGAACAAAGTGGATATGCTGTAGTCCACTACTCACTTTCCCAGTAGGTGGGTGGTTCCATCAGCACATCTCACGTGGTACGGTGTAGTAGGTATTACGGTTCTTTGCAGCATTCCCTAGGCCCATAGCTGTAACCCCTTTCATTCGCCTTACTGTACCTCCGTTCATATTTTATTTCATCTTACATTCAACATTATTTTCAAAAGTTGAATGGCCTCTTCGTAGGTACCAGCGCTAAGCCATTGGCCTAAATCTTATACTCGAATTTATTCGTCTTATGAGTAAGTATGCTGTATTAAGTGAAATAATTCAAGTCCTACGCTGTTTGATGTGTGTCCAAACTGAATTTGTCTACTACAAATAATAAGAAAACCTAAAAACACATAGCTTTCTTTACAAAAAGTAATATAGAAATTAGACTCAATCTTTGAATATGGTCAAAACATAAATCTTTGTCTACAAAACGTAATGTAGAAATTAGACTCAATCTGAATACGAACAAAAAACATATAAATCTCAAATCTTAAGGAGCCGTCACGTCAACTCAAAGTGATGTTTTTTCAATTTCCAGAGAAAAGGCGAGAGAGATAGAGAGAAACAAAGGAGCAACGATGCGATACACCATTCTTTGGCTGGTTACGTGGGCGAGTGTTGTGACAACTCAATTCGAAGGTAAGTGAATGATCACTTCTCTCTCTCTCTCTCTCTCTCTCTCTCTCTCTCTCTCTCTCTCTCTCTCTGTGCAACTTGCAATAGCCGAAACAATGCAATTGAGGAGGCTCGGGAGAACCAAACGCTCCCAATGGCGGTATTGGAATGCCTATGCATTTCGTGTCTCCCTGAAAACACCACTCCCCCTACCCTCCCGCCCACCGACAATGCCAACTAAAACCAGCAGCCCCACCCCATTGGGGCCCACCCACCCCCCCTCACTCCACGGCTCAATGCAATGCTTTGCAACTGCGAGGAATTACACACGCTAGCTTATGACAGTGCAACGTATCTGTGTGATATGTGATGGATGAATGTTCCTTCTCTCTCTCTCTCTCTCTCTCTCTCTCTCTCTCTCTCTCTCTCTCTCTCTCTCTCTCAGCTGGAAGAAAGCCTGAAATGATACTGGTTTTATTTTAACACATTGTAATTGTAGCTTATATGCAATTTGAGAGAGAGAGAGAGAGAGAGGTAGGGAGGGGGAGGGGTGGCATCTTGATCCCTTGTGATGTCTAAACTAATTTTAAGAGTCAGTCTAAGATGAAAATACAATATACTGAGAGAGAGAGAGAGGTTAGAATATACTACTTAATTCAGAGGGAATTAACAACTTAAACCAAATATTTTCTCTGGGTGAAATCATTTAACCTTTTCCTAATTCCATCGACTTTTCCATTAAAGAGAGAGAGAGAGAGAGGAAAGATCAATTCTCTTTCCCAAACGCAACAGCAACATCTCATCATATAATAGCAAGTAGGTAACTATTAGAATCTTAAAAAAAAATAAAAACACTAATTCAGCCATCCTCTTGAAACCTGCAAATCTGTCATGTCACCCCCAAAATAAAAGTAAATAAATGAAAAAAAAAGAGTTATCACCCCCATGGGAAATTTCTCTGAGATGTTACCCAGGTGTCTCTGAGGGAAAGGCCGCAATTTAAAACAGATTTCTCTTTGCCTGTCTTGTCTTGTCTTGTCGTCAAAATCGATTTGTTGGGAACAAAGATGTCCTTGGACTAATGCTTTAGAATAGTAGGAATCATATGAGTTGTGGGTTGCTTTTCGTCAGAGTAATACTGTGCAGAGGACTCTGTTGTTACTGTACAACAGATCAGGTAATGCTGTGAAGTCTGAAAGTAGAAATCAAAGAGCGCCTCAGCGGCGTGATCGGTTTGGTCTTGGCCTGCCACCTTGGTGGCCGCGAGTTCGATTCTCGAGCATTCCATTGAGGAGTCAGATATGTGTATTTCTGGTGATAGAAGTTCACTCTCGACGTGGTTCGGAAGTCACGTAAAGCCGTTGGTCCCGTTGCTGAATAACCACCACTGGTTCCATGCAACGTCAAAGCACCATATAAACAAACAAGTAGAAATCAAGTTTCGTGTGCAATGAACCTGTCCTTACTGTTCTACAGATCAGGTAATGGCATGAAGTCTAAACGCACCATATACGAACATCATTACATTTAAAATCAATTTTATTTATCCAAAATGTATCTTAAGTGCACTGTTTCTCCTATAAAAATGGCGTCATTTGCAACTGTAGTCACCGTAGGGTCTAGGGAAGGAGTATCATCAGTGCACCTCACGTGATGCACCGTAGGCATTACTTGAAGAGGTTCTTTGCAGAGTCCCATCGGCCCCTAGCATCAACCCTCTTTCATTCCTATTACTGTACCTCCATTCATATTCTCTTGCTTCCATCTTGCTATCCACCCTCTCCTAGCAATTGTCTCTTAGTGCAACTGCTTTGAGGTTTCCTTCCTGTTACACTTTTAGAACCTTTTTACTCTCAATTTCCTTTTCAGCGCTGAATGACATCATCTAAGGTCCCAGCTTTTGGCCTCTGGTCTGAATTTTATCTATTCCATTCCATTCCATTCAAGTTTCATTGTTCTGTAAATATGTCAGATATTTAGAAATTTTACAAGCTGTTTTACACGTTCATTCAATAATGTCTCGCTTGTCCCCTTTTTTTACACCAGGAATTGTAGAGGATGAGATCACCAAAATCCTTCGGGAGTTCCTCAGGCAGTACGACCCTTATCGAGTTCCTTACGTGGACGACCTTCACTTCGTTCTCGAAGACGGATCTGAGTACGTGGCTCAGTGTTTCTCGCAAATGATTCAACAGCAATTACTCTAACGCAAATCTCCTGTGTTTCTGTTTCAACTACTTTAAATTTCACTGTTGTTTCATTTGTGTTTTTCTTACAAAGCTCGTGGCTCAGTGTTTCTTGTAATTGATTCACCAGCAATTACTCTAACGTAAATCTCCTGTGTTTCTGCTTCAACTACTTTAAATTTCACTGTTGTATCGTTTGCGTTTTTCTAATCAAGCTCATTCTAATTACTGCTACTATAGTACTCTAACCCAAATACTTTGTGTTTCTGTTTCTGCTTCTTTAAATCTTTCCGTTGTTGCTCATGTGTTTTGCTACTAAACCTTCTTCCATTAACTGCTGCTACGTATAACACTCTAATCCACATCTTTTGCGTTTATGTTTCTGCTACTTTCAATCCCTGTCGTTTTACTTGTATTTGCTAGGAGACACAGAAAGAAGAGACCAGTTATTGGAAAAGAAAAGGCTAAATTAAACTGATAAATAAACAGATCTGAATGTAAGTGAATTCTTCAAATACAAGGAGAATTGATTTAGAGTAGATAGAGCTTACGCAAAGCCCTTTATTTCTATTGTTTGTTTTCACGTGACTTATACTCTTTTTTTTTTCTTCTTCTTCTTTTTTCCAGCATACACTTGGCCTTCAAGCACGCTCATCTGGAAGGGTTTTCAGTCGTGAATTGCACTGGTTTCAGCCCACCGATTTTTGGGAGCAAGGTGAGTTTCACTGTCGTTCGTGAAGTGGAATGGAATAATGTTAAATTTAGGTCCAAGACCAAGCGGTGGGACCCGTGATGAGGTCATTCAGCACTGTAAGATAAGTTTAGAGTAAAAAAAAAGGTATTAATTTCAAGGTGTCACAAGAGGAAAGTCTCTTGCAGTTACTATGATTCAGTTGTTAGCAGAGGGTCTGAGGAAAGTAAGATGGAAGAAAGAGAATATGAACGGCGGTACAGTAAAATGAATGAAAGGGGTTGCAGCTAGGGACTTAAGGAAGGAACGCCGCAGAGAACCTTTTTAAGTAATGACTATAACAAGAACCTCGACCTTGACTTAATTCTGCACGTCTGCGCACGAGCCTCATTGGTGGTTTGGGGATCCCAAAATATTGGGTCTGTGTTTGAGAATGAAGCCTTCTTTCTGGATGCTGGAGAAGGTGCACTGTACGCATTAATTAAGGTTCGTTTCAGCGTCCCTTCCATAGGCCCATAGCTCCGACCTCTTTCATTCCTTTTATTGTACCTCCGTTCATGTTCTCTTTCCACTGAATTGCCATTCTAGCTTCCAACTAATATATGTCTTCATTTGAAAGATGTTGCAGAAGGTATTGGGAAATACAGAAAGAAGAGATCAGTTATTGGAAATAGAAAATTAAATGAACAAATCAATAAACGAATAGATGAAAATGTAACTATTAATGCATTCAAAAGAGGCTTGGGTTCAGTCTTCCTCCGTCAAAGCTAATGGTTATCAACAACAAGTTTCGTCATATTTGCATAAACGAAGATGATTATCAATAAGTCAGAGGTCACCTGGAAAATGAAATTCAAGTTCTGTCTGCTGAAAACATTTCCTGATCCTCACTGCTACAAGAATTTAAGGATTTTTTTCTCCTCTGTTACTCCTTTTATTTCAGTGGAAAAATCTGTTGAAACACAGTTTTTTTCCTTTTTTCCTCTCCTCTCTCTCTCTCTCTCTCTCTCTCTCTCTCTCTCTCTCTCTCTCTCTCTCTCTCGCTTTCATTGCTAGATTTCTGAATAATATTCATTCGGAACTGTTTTCCCTTCCAGATAAACTTGGTGTTTTTTCAGTATTGATTCTCAGTGCAACTCATGCGGTGCACTGTAGGCGTTACTTTAGGTCCTTCGCAGCAACCCTTTAGCCCTTAGCTGCAACCCTTTTCAACATTTCACTGTACCTCCGTTCATATTCTCCTTCTTCCACCTTCCTTTCCACCCTCTCCTAACAAGGGATTCATAGAGCAACTTCAAAAGGGTTTCCTCCTGTTGCACCTTCCACACCTTTCTACCGTCAATTTCCGTTTCAGCGCTGAATCAGACCTCATAGGTCCCAGCGCTGGGCCTTGGGCCTCGATCCTATATTAGAGATGTGTATAACTGGTTCACTTAAGGTAGATTCTTGAGTGAGCCCTATGCCTACGAGACGTTAGTTCGGCGGCCGCTGATTGGCTGTGAGCTGCCTACCTCTCGGTACCAGCCAATCAGCGGCCACCAAACAAACGTCTCGTAAGAAATAAGGCTCATCCGAATCTTACCTTAAGTGAATCAGTTATAGTATTTCTGGTGATAGAAGTTCACTCTCGACGTGGTTCGGAAGTCACGTCAAAGCCGTTGGTCCCGTTGCTGAATAACCACTGGTTCCATGCAACGTCAAAACACCATACAAACAAACCAAAAACAAAAATTCAGTCCTATATTCTGCTCTATTCCGACTCAGTGAGAAAAGTGAAGGCTACATTAATTTCTGTTGTGTTGTTTCACCTGTCTCAGAATATTCATGGAGAGGAGGTGTTCTGGTGAATAATAATCATCCAGAATTTCAATTTTACCAATCTATTGCCTTCATGACAGACTCGGATCTCAATTCAATGTTAATGCCGTGTCGTTTTGGGTCGTCCGAATTCAAAAGATTTTACGTGCAACAAGGAAACAGGGCTCTGGAAGGATGTATTTTACTTCGGAAAGATATTTTCAGTATTTTACATACGACGAGGAATATTTATTTTTGCTAAGATCTTTCGAAAATATTTCGCATATGACAATGAATATTTCTTGGGATGAGGTAGTTCGCTTAGGAATATATTTTTAAATTTATTTTTCATTATATTTTGGTCTGTAATTATTAATAATTTTTTTTTACGAAATGTAAACATAATTTCGATTTTGTCTAATGTATTTTACTTCAGATAATTTTCTCTTTATTTTGGTCCTTGATTATTAATAATTTCTTAACGAAATGTAAACATAATGCAGTATCTGTCTAATGTATTTCATTTAGGAAGATTCTTTAATTATATTTTGGTCTATTAAATATTAGTGATTTTTATTACGAAGTGTAAAAAAAATATATTAATCCTTCGATGTCCTCCTCCTCAAGCGCTTTCTCCCACAATTCCCTGTCGCCTCTGGACCCGACTCATCGTCCATGCATTTAATCTCTGTCGCTGCTTCTGACTCTTAATCCTTATCGCCTGCTGACCTTTCCCTTTTCCTTTTCTTCTCTCTCCCACATCTTTATCCCCTCCGTCCTGTGATATCTGCTCTTATTCCCTCGTTTCTCTTCGCTTCTTTTGTCATTTTTTTGGCCTTTCGTGTTACAGAAGTCCTGCGTAGCTTTCTCCAATCCTGTCATTTCCTCTGTAGTTCCTCGATGGACGAGTGGTTTGCGTGCTCGCCTCCTAACGATTCGCTAGTCGCGGGTTCGATTCCCCGCTCTGCCAACGTGGAGTCAGAGAAATTCGTTTCCGGCGATTAGAAATTCATTTCTCGTAATGTGGGTCGGATCCCACAATAAGCTGCAGGTCCCGTTGCTTAGGCAACCAATTGGTTCCTGGCCACGTCAAAATATCTGCTAATCCTTCGAAGATATACTTAGCTTTTCCTGTTGGCTCATGACTTATTTCTTGTTTGGTTTCCTTCAATGTTACCTCCACCGATTTGGAGTCAATGTTCTACAGTGTCGAAATTCTCAGTTCCAGAGGTAAAACCTTTGTTCCTCTCACTGTCGGGCTGTTGGACAGTCTCCCCACTGAGGATGTGGTACAATTAGAGCCTCGAAAGTTCAAGCGAAATTCCAATGCATTACTACACTAAACAGTTCCCTTTGTATTGTAATCGCTTATATACATTCTTATCTGCTCTTTTTTTTTGTTAATTTAATGATTTATATATTTTTTCTCTTTTCTAATGGCTGATCTCTTTCTTTTTGTAATTCCTGTTCCTTTCTGTTACTTCTTTCAAATGAACACCATAATATTCTTTGGAAGCTTGAATTTCAAGTAATAGGTTCCTGTGGTGGGCGTGCATATGAATTGGGGGGGGGGGGGAGGGGGGCGTTTCCTTTGGATATAATATGATAATAATGATAATAATAATGATTCACTCTGGTCTCCTGACTTGAGGAGGGTTGGCGGTTTCTTTTGGATGTAATAATAATAATAATAATAATAATAATAATAATAATAATAATAATAATAATAATAATAATAATAATTCACTCTGGGCTCCAGGATCATCTTGCTTTATCTTTCCAGCATCTGGTCTTATTCCCGTCATTCACTGGTTTCCGTTGACTTCTATTTTGTGTCTTCCCTACAAATGACCTGTCACTATTTATAACCGTAATTCCTTTTTTGCCTTTTCGATCTAAATTGTTATTTCTCTCTCTCTCTCTCTCTCTCTCTCTCTCTCTCTCTCTCTCTCTCTCTCTCTCTCTCTCGTTTTTGTCTTTTTTTTAATTCTCCTTCTTTCAGTGACCCTGTGACCTTTCTTTGACCTGCCTTTTCCCAGCCTGATGACCTTCTGGCTAATAATCCTCTTTCGATTTTTTTCTCCTCCATTGATCTATTACCTTTTCATCGTCATTTTTATTATTTCCTCGTCCCTCTTGAGCTTACATTTTTCTTTTATTATTTCCTCTTTCCTCTTGAATTTACATTCTTATCTCCTTTGCCTTTGATGTCCGTTCTTGCTTTATTTTTTATTATGAAGATCTGTTCAGAGTTTTCAAGTTCCTGTCAGCTTTCAACTGTGATTACCTTGTCCCTCTTGACTTGTGTTTTAAAGATTTGCTAAAAATTTTTTTTCCATTTATTAATTAATATGCTAATGAATTTTTCGTCCTGAATAAGTGATCGCTTCTTTTCGTATTTCCCATTGCCTTCTTGTGTTGCTTCTTTCTTATGAACGCTATGATATTCTTTGGAAGCTGGAATTTCAAGCTTATAATGGCCCACTTTGGTGGGCTTGTTCCTCTGAATAGGGTCCTTCATCTTTTGTATGATAATAATAATAATGATAATAATAATAATAATAATAAATAAATAATAATAATAATAGTAATAATAATAATAATAATAACTAATATAATAATAATAATGATAATAATAATAATAATCTTTGGAAACTTGAATTTCAAGAAATGGCCTCCTCTGGTTGGCTTGTTCCTATGAGTAGGGTTCATCATCTTTTGAGTAATAATAATAATAATAATAATAATAATAATAATAATAATAATAATAATAATAATAATAATAATAATAATAATAATGCTAATAATAATAATAATTATTATTATTATATTGAAAAGGAACCTCGAAAAAACTAGATGCCGAAATAGCTCCAGGACAGCAGAAGAGTGTGATCCTAGAAACGGCGTACATGTAAAAGAGTAGAAAAGGTGATGGACTACCCTAAGGAGGCAGGATGCAACCTGGAACCCCACACTATAAAAACCACCCAGTCGAATAGGATGACTGTGATAGATCTAAAGAAAATAATATAATAATAATAAAATAATAATCTAACATAATAATCAATAATAATAATAATAATAATAATAATAATAATAATAATAGTATTCTTTGGAAGCTTGAATTCCAGGACAGTGGCCTCCTTTGGTGGACTTGTTCCTACGAATAGGGTTCATTAGAAATAATAATAATAATACTACTAATAATAAAATTCTTTGGAAGGTTGAATTTCAAGACTGTGGCCCCTGTGGTGGAATTGTTTCTATGAGTAGAGTCCTTCAGTAATAATAATAATAATAATAATAATAATAATAATAATAATAATAATAATAATAATAATAAAATTCTTTGGAAGCTTGAATTTCAAGACAATGGGCTCCTTTGGTGCGCTTGTTCCACATGACTTGGATTCATCTACTGAGTAATAATAATGATAAGAATCCTGGTTTCCTGTTTCCTGTGACAGCCTTTGTACCATTATTCCCTCTTGACTGTTGACAAGTCCTTTTGTCTCTCTTGTGTCTGAACAACTTCCCTGCTTTTATTCGTTATTTTTTGTGTCTCTTAACCTTCAGTTTTCAGGTACGTTTGCTTCTTTGATGTACGCATGCGCTGGTGGGGGCACTTTGGCCTCAAGTTTTTTTTTATTTTATTTTTTTTCGTCTGGTGGCCTTTCTTTCTGCTGTCCTTCCTCTCTGGATCTTTATTATCCGTTTTCGTTATTCGTCTGCAGCTCTTTATCAGGTTTTTAAAATTTTTAATTTATTTTATATTATTATTATTTTTTTTTATTTCTCGGGCATATGATCACTCGCCTTGATTATTCTGTAATCATTTGCTACCAGCCAACCTTCAGTTTTTGCTTTCCCAGAAACTGAATCTCCCTGCTTACATTTGCCTTCGCTCATTTGTACTTGTTACCACCCCGACCCCCCCACCCCCTTCCCATTTTTTCTTGCCCTGCAAACATTCAGACGCTCGTTTATTTTTTTTTTATTTTTATTTTTTTTGACAATTGACTTCACTCTCTTTAGTCGTCCCTGCCTCTATTACCCATTTACTAATTTTCCCCTTATTCTCTCAAGTCCTTCTTCCTCTCTTTTTCTTCCTGGGTTTGACTTATATTTCCCTCTTTCGTTTTTGGGTGTTTTAGGACTCCTTTTCTTTCCCTTTGTCTTCGTTTCGCTTCTTTATAATCCTGTCTCCATCATTCCTATTTCCTAAGTTTTCTCTCTCGCATCTTTTATTATTCCTACGTTCTAGAGGGGCAGGTGCCGGCAGTGCACCTCATGCGGTGCACTGTAAGCATTTCTTAAGGTTCTATGCAGCGTCCCTTGTATACCCCAACTGCAGCCTCTTTCACTCCTTTTACTGTACCCCCATTCATATTCTCTTTCTTCCATCTTATTTTCCACTTTCTCTAACAATGTTCAACGGTGCATCTGCTCTGACGTTTTCCTCCCGTTACACCTGTTAAACCTCTCGCTCGCAATTTACCTTTTCAGCGCTGAATGATCTCGTAGGTCCCACCGCTTGGCACTTCACTAACATTCCCTTGACCAATTTACCTTCGTCCTTCTCTGATCCACATACCCACACTCACTCACTCACTCTCTCTCCCTCCCTCGTCTGTTTCAGGTGGCCCTTCAGTTCCAAATGGAACAGCTGAGATTTCCGGCCGAGCATTACTCAGCTGATGGGACACTCAAGTCGCAGCCCTACTCAGCAGCTGGAGTGGGAGAGTAAGCAGGAATTCTTTTTGGACTCCGGAGTAATACTCGCTCGAGATTCTCATTTCAATTTTTGTCAAGACTGGATGGTTCCTCCCGACTTCCGTCAACGCTTTCTCCTCGACCAGATGGGTTTTTCTTTTTGGCGCCCGTCTCTCTCTCTCTCTCTCTCTCTCTCTCTCAGGATGTCTGCTCGGATGGACTAATAAGTGTTTGAGACATCCTAATCCTTGTAACTCCGTGTATCTCTCTCTCTCTCTCTCTCTCTCACGATGTCTGCTCGGATAGACTAATAAGTGTTTGAGACATCCTAATCCTTGTAACTCCGTGTATCTCTCTCTCTTCTCTCTCTCACGATGTCTGCTCGGATGGACTAATAAGTGTTTGAGACATCCTAATCCTAATCCTTGTACCCCCCCCCTCTCTCTCTCTAAGCTCTCACAAGTCTGCTGAATGGACTAATAAGTGTTGAGACATCCTAATCCCTTGTCTCTCTCTCTCTCTCTCTCTCTCTCTCTCTCACGATGTCTGCTCGGATGGACTAATAAGAGTTTGAGACATCCTAATCCTTGTAACTCCTTGTACCTCTCTCTCTCTCTATCCCACGATGTCTGCTCGGATGGACTAACAAGTGTTTGAGACATCCTAATCCTTGTAACTCCGTGTATCTCTCTCTCTCTCTCTCTCTCTCTCTCTCTGCTCGGATGGACTAATAAGTGTTTGAGACATCCTAATCCTTGTAACTCCTTTTACCCCCCACCCCCCACCCCCCTCTCTCTCTCTCTCTCTCTCTCTCTCGATGTCTGCTCGGATGGATTAATAAGTGTTTGAGACATCCTAATCCTTGTAACTCCTTGTACCCCCCCTCTCTCTCTCTCTCTCTCTCACAATGTCTGTTCGGATGGACTAATAAGTGTTTGAGACATCCTAATCCTTGTAACTCCTTTAACCACCCTCTCTCTCTCTCTCTCAATGTCTGCTCGGATGGACTTATAAGTGTTGGAGACATCCTAATCCTTGTAACTCCTTGTACCTCTCTCTCTCTCTCTCTCTCCAACGATGTCTGCTCGGATGGACTAATAAGTGTTTGAGACATCCTATTCCTTGTAACTCCTTGTACCCCCTCTTTCTCTCTCTCTCAATGTCTGCTCGGATGGACTAATAAGCGTTTGAGACATCCTAATCCTTGTAACTCCTTGTACCCCCTCTTTCTCTCTCTCTCAACGTCTGCTCGGATGGACTAATAAATGTTTGAGACATCCTAATCCTTGTAACTCCTTGTACCTCTCTCTTTCTCTCTCACGATGTCTGCTTGGACGGACTAATAAGTGTTTGAGACATCCTATTCCTTGTAACTCCTTGTACCCCCTCTTTCTCTCTCTCTCAATGTCTGCTCGGATGGACTAATAAGCGTTTGAGACATCCTAATCCTTGTAACTCCTTGTACCCCCTCTTCTCTTCTCTCTCCAATGTCCTGCTCGGATGGACTAATAAGTTTGAGACACTCCTAATCCTTGTAACTCCTTGTACCCCCTCTTTCTCTCTCTCAATGTCTGCTCGGGTGGGGATAAATAAGTGTTTGGGACATCCTAATCCTTGTCAACTCTTGTACCCCCTCCCTCCCCTTTCTCTCTCTCTCAATGTCTGCTTGGACGGACTAATAAGTGTTTGAGACATCCTAATCCTTGTAACTCCTTGTACCCCCTCTTTCTCTCTCTCTCAATGTCTGCTCGGGTGGACTAATAAGTGTTTGGGACATCCTAATCCTTGTAACTCCTTGTACCCCCTCTTTCTCTCTCTCTCAATGTCTGCTTGGACGGACTAATAAGGTGAGACAATCCTAATCCTTGTAACTCCTTGTACCCCCTCTTTCTCTCTCTCTCAATGTCTGCTCGGGTGGACTAATAAGTGTTTGAGACATCCTAATCCTTGTAACTCCTTGTACCCCCTCTTTCTCTCTCTCTCAATGTCTGCTCGGATGGACTAATAAGCGTTTGAGACATCCTAATCCTTGCAATTCCTTGTACCTCTCTCTCTCTCTCTCTCTCTCACGATGTCTGCTCGGATGGACTAATAAGTGTTTGAGACATAATAATCCTTGTAACTCCTTGTAAACCCCCCCCCCCCTCTCTCTCTCTCTAGCTGTATATGTTACATTCCACATGAATAATGTCAGAAATGTTTCTCTCTCTCTCTCTCTAAGTGTTACATTCCACCTATTGCCAGAAATGCCTAATTAACATCATTTGACTCATTTAAAAGTTTTCATTGAAATTAGGTCTCTCTCTCTCTCTCTCTCTCTCAGTTATTGAAAACTGTTCTCGTTTCTTCTTATTATCTCTCCGCCACTACAGAGACTGATCTCACTTCGCACACAGTCATCCGATATTTCTTCAGATTGATATGACGGAATTCCCATCAATATTTCTACGGGTGCCCGAAACTGGTGTGGAAATTCAATATGACTGTATTCTGCTTCCGGTTTGAGGCCATTTAAATTGCCGTGGAAACTACAACGCGGCGAGAGAGAGAGAGAGAGAGAGAGAGAGAGAGAGAGAGAGAGAGAGAGAGAGAGAGAAACATTATATTCTGAAGAGTGCTGAAATACTCGTATCTGTCCACTCGAAGTGTAATATATTAGTATATCATATAATATATATATATAATTAAAATATATATATATATATATATATATGTATGTAGTATGTATAGTATGCAATATATAATATATAATTATTATATAATATATATATATATATATAGAGAATAGATATATATATATATATGTATTTCAGGTCTCATATACAAAAGATGGTTCACACCTCGACACCACTGGACAGGTAATTGAGCAATTTTAAGAATATAATTCTCTCTCTCTCTCTCTCTCTCTCTCTCTCTCTCTCTCTCTCTCAAAATCAAATTATATCCATTTCTGCACATTTACGTAGCAAATAAAACACACTCTCTCTCCCTGCTTTGCTGTTGTATAGCAATTTAAATTAAAATTACCTTACACCCGAGGCAGAATACAATCATAATTAATTTCCGCACCAATTTGGATTTTCCATAGAAATAATGAGTTGAATTCGGTCTTTACGCTGAAGAAAGCTCTGTTAACTGCGCGTGATATCAATAACTCGATTATGAAAATAGAGTAAATATAAAAGTGTAAAAAAATTGTTTATAACAAAAAAAAATATAACCACCAGAGGCAGTATACAATCATATTGAATCCACACCAATTTCGGGTTTCCATAGAAATATCGAGACGAATTCTGTCTTGACCCTCTGAACGAAGCTCCGTTAGCTGTGTATATCAGCAATTTAGTTATGAAAATATAGTAAATGTAAAAGGGTAAAAAAATACTTGTTTACAATACCAGTCCTCAACGGAGTATATAGCAACATAGCCCACCAAATCCCTTACACGGGCCGTGGTCTATGTTATTCGTCCCTGTGGGGGTGTAAGGATTTAGATGCGGGGCATAAAAAAGTTATAAAATCTCTTGCTTTTGTTTGCTTTTATTTCTTGGGAAAGCAGAGAGATTTCTGTTTCTTCTTTCTTGCGTTTTGTCTAGTTTGCTTTAAAAAATGCTCTTATTAAATGGGCAAAATGTCTTGCATATCATTATTTTGATATTTTGTGTACTCTCATCTAGCATATATTTCCTCTAATTGTTCCATTGTAGTTTGGTAAAATGCTGTTTGATATAGATTCACTCTCTCTCTCTCATCTAGCATATATTTCTTGTAATTATTTCATTGATTTCATTGTAGTTTGGCAAAATGCTGTCTGATATAGATTCTCTCTCTCTCTCTCTTCTTTGACAATGTCTAAGTAATGATAGTCATTGCAGAGTTGAATGAGCTTCCATTTAATTCTTAATGACCATATTCGATTATATCATATAGAGATAATAGATATATATATAGATATATAGATATGTAGTATCAGATTATATATATGGTGTAAATATAAACACTAAATATATTTATATATATATATTATATAATTATATATATATCATACTATGTCCATCGTAAGTGTCATATTTACATATATACTCTGTATGAATCCTTCCCATGCACACATTTTAAAATATTTTAACACCGGATGGTTAATTTACTCATGGAATGATCAAACAAAAGGGGTTTCTTTCAATAAGAACCTCACCTACGTCATGTTGGAAACCGGAAAAGCCATTATTATTATTATTATTATTATTATTATTATCCCGGACCTAAAAACTCAACTTGAATGTAGTTCCCTTATGAAACGGAAATGGCTTTCCTTTGTATGTTACGTGCAAGTTTAGACCAGGAATTTATTCAGATTATATTTTAGTTAAAATCGTAATAAAACTTATAGCAATAATGCCAGTTTAGTGCGTGTATCACCTTGGAGGAAAAGGGACAGGCTAATGCCATATATTGCCCGCCCTCTACCCCACTGCGAGAGAAACAAAATTACTTTCATTTCTATACAATTTTACACAAGGCATTTATTCAAGTATGTAGTTCAAATCATAATTAAACTTATGGCAATAACGCCAGTTAAGTACGTATAATCACCTAGGAGGAAAAGTGACAATGCCATCTATCGGCCAACGAGAGAAACAAAACCAACTTCTTTGGAATTAGTTCGTTCTTTGGCCAATAGAGGCTCTGTCTTCAATTTTGTACCTCATACCAGACGTTGCTGGATTTTTCTGTACACCAGCCGGCAACCGACCGTAAAACGACTCGATTGGTGGATCAGATTTTAACAGTTACTATCCTCTCAGTTAAATAACGTCAATGATGTATTTGTATATTCCTGTGGGTATGATCAGATATTGAAATACCTTACTGTAATGTATTTGATATATATGGTACGTACTATCGATGCAATCCATATAGATCATAAATTTAATCCCCTTAGTGGTGTAGTACCGTCAGTGCACCTCATGCTTGGTGCACTGTAGGCATTACTTAATGACCTTAGTAACGTCCCTTCATGCCTGTCCTAGATGCAACCCTCTCATTCCTTGGACTAATTCTTTTTTTATTTTTTTTTCATCTTACGTTCTTCCATCGTTTCTAAGAACTGTATCAGCACAAATGCGAGGTTTTCATCCTGTTACACCTTTCGAACCTTTGTACTGTCAATTTCAGCTTCAGCGCTGAATGGCCTCATAGTTCCCAGTGCTTGGCCTTCGTCCCCCATGATGATTCTAACACAATCCGCCATAGTTATATGTTCAATCAAATATATTTATTCAACTCAAATATATTTTCCTCCCAATATTACTATTGTAAACTCAGCCATTTATAACGATAGTGACATCACAGTTTTTCTGATTCTATTGCAATGATGGTGAACTTTTCTTTCAAAAATTCTTTCAGAATGGTCGCCCATTTGCTGACCGGAGACATTTCTTTCGACACGGATGCCTTCTCTCTGTCTCCTCTGTCGGTGTGTGCCAAAGAGGGGACACTGAACATTGACCTGTCCGTTGCCAGACTTGAGGTAAGAGAAAGATGCCGTAGGGAACGTTCTTCCATGTTTACGTGGGCTCGTTCTTTTAAGGATCTTGTGTGGAAATCAGTGATCTCACGTTCTATAGTAGATTCACATCAACGGTGAATCTGATGTCTAGGCTTAAGACGCTCCTGATTGGCTGTTGATAAGCCAATCACAGGGCTGGAAACTCTCAGGATGTATGTTTTACCTCTCCTGAGGGATACGTCTTTCAAATGTATCCATCAGGAGAGGTGGAACCTACATCCTGCCTATGTGATCTCTCGAGAGAGAGACTGAGAGTTTCCATCCCTGTGATTGGCTTATCAACAGCCAATCAAGGCGTCGTAAGGGACGGGCCTAGACATCAGACGCACGTTTGATGTAAATCTACCATAGCTACTTTCGTGGGTATGAAAAAAGATTTCACGTTTACTTGTGTTTATCTTTGTGTATGTTTTGCACTGATAATGCCTGATCTTAGCAGTACCATTACAATTAATATTAAAACCTCACATTTTTTGGTTTCTTCCCCACATTCCAGGGAATCTTCGAAAACGGAGAGGAATTGAGCGCCGAATTCGAGGCCTACGGCTCCGAGTTGATTGACGACCTGCAGAACTGGCTCCTCCAGTATTACAGTGAATTCTTGGTGGCTCTTTTCAACAACTTCATGTGCCACTCATAGATGGCAGCGCTTGTGTCTTCTTCGTAGTGAAAGTGATTTCTTTTTCTGGGGTACAACCAGATTTTGGTATTTTTTATTTTATTACACTACTGTTTTGTTTACTACTGTCACTCACTAATAATGCTCCTGTTGGTGCAAATGCTAAGAAGATACGAGATTTAAAACTGCTTTTCATATATATATATATATATATATATATATAGATTATATATATATATATATATATACATATATATATCAGCATAAGCCACAGGGAAAATTTTAAAAAAGAAAATACAGAGTGCCAAGTACTTTCGTGTATTTAAAACATTTTTGTGCCCCGAGGATGTGTTAAATACACGTAAGTATATATATATATGTATATATATATATATATATATAGATATATATATAATTTTCAAATCTCTCTGCGTACTTGTTATGAAACAAACCACTTGCAGGAGACAAATGAAAACACAGGGAAATATTTTCGGTTTTATTTATCACAAATGTGTTCTAATTCTACATGTGATACAGAAATTTCTTTTTGGAACTGAGGTAACGGCGATCTTTCATTCATCTCCGAAGAGAATTCCCCGTCCTGGAAGAGAGAGAAAAAAGGACATTGATGATAATGTTTAAAAATATATGGTCTTTGATACTGAACACACTCTCTCTCTCTCTCTCTCTCCCTCTTACACACGCACACACACACTCACACACAAAAGAGATCCCCTTTGATATGACACTTTCTCAGCATTAAGCATTCAAAAAACCAGTGGACCATCAATTCTCTCTCTCTCTCTCTCTCTCTCTCTCAATACACCCTACTTGACATACCTCGTCACATGGGCAGAACAGGTTATATTGTATGCAGTTTAGCCCAAAGCTCAAGCGCTGTGCCTTTGAATGGTGCAGTGAGTAAAGGGGATCTACTATGTTTATGTGTATATGTATGGATACGTCATTTATATATATGCACACACACACACACACACACACACACATATATATATATTATATATTATATATATATATATATATATATATATATATATATATATATATATATATATATATATATATATATATATATATAAGTCATATCACATTTCCGTGATTCATATACATATATCGAGCTACAATGTCCTTTAATACCTAATTCGCTCTACCTCGGATTAATATATTTTCATATATGCTTAACCGAAGGGGAATTTTTTCTCGATAATAGACTTGCCTGGACCGAGAAAAAATTCCCCTTCGGTTAAGCATATATGAAAATATATTAATTCCGAGGTAGAGCGAATTAGATATTAAAGGACATTGTAGCTCTATATATATATAATGTGTATATATTTATATATTTATATATATATATGTATAAATTTAGTATAAAACATGAACAATAAAGCATTTGGAACGATAAATAACTCAATAAATTTATTATTATTATTATTATTATATACTTATTATTATTATTATTATGATTATTATTATATAAAGCATTTGGAACGGTAACTCAATAAATGAATTATTATTATTATTTATTATTATTATTATTATTATTATTATTATTATTATTCATATATTATAAAATAAATACACATATACATACATATAAATACACATACACAGCGAAGTCTTCTTACTAACATCATATGCCTTTTCATGAATATAAAATCATTGATTCTGTCCCAAATCCAGAACAATTTATGCAGGTATTAACACCATTAATCCGATCTCGCTCCGAACAGATTTTCATATTTCCGTTGTCGCTGGAAAAAATTGGACAATTTTTTGTTTTTTTATTATTTGTAAGTAATATAAATGGTAATGCGTTCGTTGCTCAGTTTAATGCTTTTATTTTTTTTTGCCCCTCGACTGTCATTCCGTACGCAGCTGCTATTTTGGGTGACTACCATAATAATAATAATAATAATAATAATAATAATAATAATAATAATAATAATAATAATAATAATAATAATTTGTTTGTTGGGTTATTTACCGTTCCTAATGCTGTATAATAATAACAATAATAAAAATAATAATAATACTAATACTAATAATAATAATAATAATAATAATAAAAATTCATTTCTTGAGTTATTTACCGTCCCAAATGCTTTATAATAATAATAATAATAATAATAATAATAATAATAATAATAATAATAATAATAATAATAATAATAATAATAATAATAATAATTGAAAAAGAAACCCACTAAATCACTTTGTAACTTGTTTACTTCTAAGTATTTACATTTAGTTTAACTCCACACTCGAGTACTTTCAGGCCCTTCTGTGGCCCATTCTCAAGAGATGTTTGGGATGTTAGCCTGGGTCAAGGCCCAGAGAAGACTGCTGGGCCTTGACCCAGGCTAACATCCCAAACATCTCTTGAGAATGGGCCACAGAAGGGCCTGAAAGTACTCGAGTGTGGAGTTAAACTAAATGTAAATACTTAGAAGTAAACAAGTTACAAAGTGATTTAGTGGGTTTCTTTTTCAATCTTCAGAAGAAAACTGAAAGAAGTTTTTGTTTGGTTAATAATAATAATAATAATAATAATAATAATAATAATAATAATAATAATAATAATAATAATAATAATTCATTTATTGAGTTATTTACCGTTCCAAATGCTTTATAATAATAATAATAATAATAATAATAATAATAATAATAATAATAATAATAATAATAATAATAATAATAATAATTCATTTATTGAGTTATTTATCGTTCCAAATGCTTTAGTGTTCATGTTTTATCCTAAATAATATATATATCTGTGTATATGTAAACATATATATTCATATATACGATACATGACACTTTATATATACACATTCACATATGTACGATAACTAGAACTGCAGAATCTACTGGAATGAGTTAAGAACATCCTCCGGCTTTAAAAAAAAAATAACATTTATATCAAGTCTAAAGACATTGTACACACACACACAAACACTAAAACTTTCAGCTTCAAACTTCAACGCAGACGAAGTTGGTCCTGGTGAGCACTAGGGCGAAATCAAGACAATGGCTCGAAGTAAACAAACCTTAAATCCAAGGAGGTTATGAAGTTTACCCAGAAACGAAAATGTCAACATCAATTGCAGTGTCGTTGGAAGGGCGGTGCAACGTAAATTCAAGGAAATTAGGAAACGTGCAAATATAATATATATATATATATATATATATATATATATATATATATATTTATATATATATATATATATATATAATATATATATATATATATTATATATAATGGTACAAGGAACATTTGAATTCGCACAGGAACATTTTGATCTACGAGGACTATTACTAAACACGGAGAGATTGTGATTCATCTACACCGTTTTGTCGTGTTTAGTACTATCCGCTGGAGGGTCAAATGCATTTCACCATCCCCGTCTTTAGTACTAACCCCTGGGTGGATCATATGTCCCCAGGTGCATTTGATCCCCCTTAGGTTAGTACGAAAACAACGAAACACATTTGACCACCAGGGGGGAGGGGGGTAGTACTAACTGTCCACCCGACTGTGGAGCTTGCGTATAGTAACACTGCGTCCCGGGCTTTAGATAGTTACGCTGTGAAAGTTTTAGGTAAATAAAAGGATATCTGGGTGTACATTTGCAACTGAAAAGTGTTTTAATAATTTACTGTATGCGAATTACACCGTTAATATTCGAAATAGGATATTGTCATTATTGTTGAATGTAAGCTGAATGTAACTATCTAAAGCCCGGGACGCAGTGTTACCATACGCAAACACCACAGGCGGGTGGACAGATGGAAAAAAAAAACTTTTTTCTTTTAATAGTCGAACAGTGCAACTGACTCACTGTCTCTCTCTATACGTATTTATGTTTATATAAACACAGAATAGAATGTATTATATAAACACAGAATAGAATGTACCGTAAACACGATAACCTTACGGAAACCCGGAGGCGCCTGTCAAGGGTGCTGATGGTATAGGAGGAGCAACAGTATGAGGGTGGACCCAAGGGCGCCTCTGTCGTATTGCCCGGAGACGTTGTTCGCTGCTTGAACGGCGGCCGATTCTTCCCCTGCAGAGGAGAGAAGAGGAAGATAAAGCTGAGATCCTTAAACGTCATCAGAACAAAACACGACTGTGGTAAATGGGTGGTGATGAGGATTATGTGAAATAAGGGAACTTGGCAAGTATATATATATATATATATATATATATATATATATATATATATATATATATATATATACACACACACACACACACACACATATATATATAATATATATATATATATATATATATATATTTATATATATATATATATATATATATATATAAGCACCACCACGCATACATACTTAGGACTTAACACATTCAGATTCAAATCCCGTACATAAAATGGAGTAATGCCCCTGTATTGGGAATTTGCATACAAATGAATAATCAATGCACATCCTCCTGTGTATGCATTAAGCACTGTAGATCTCCGCTATTGTACCTATAATGCCTAAAACAATGTAAATACTGTGGACTTAACATCTGCTATAAACAACAGATCTTTACGTATTCAATACTGAGGGAGCCATCTTTTATTCAAAGTAATAATAGATCGCTTTTGTTTCAGACCCTGAGGGAGAATTTGGGGACAAAGTAAGGAATAATATAGATAGAGAAATATATATTTATTGCCTGCTCTCCTCTGCTCTCTCTCTCTCTCTCTCACTCTCACTCTCTCTCTCATCTCTCTCTCTCTCTCTCTCTCTCCAAATTTTTTTCTAACTTTAAGAAACGTGAATGAAATACAAATTCTTTCACGAAACATTATTATTATTATTATTATTATTATTATTATTATTATTATTATTATTATTATTATTATTATTATTATGCAGATGAACCCTATCCATATGGAAGAAGCCCACAGGGGCTATGGACTTGAAATTCAAGCTTCCGAAGAATATTATGGTGTTAATTTGCAAGAAGTAACAGAAGGCAATAGAAAATGCAGAAAGACGATATCATTTATTAGAAAATGAAAAAAGAATAAAGAAATAGATAACAGATTTTTTAAAAATCTGAGTAAAATGCAAGGTGAATTATTTTAAGGTAAAACTAATGTATTGCGTCTTCGTTTTGAAGTTTTGTTGAGGTTACAACTGTATAAATATGAACGGAGATTCAGTAAAAGGAATGAAAAGGGGCTGCAGCTGAGGGACTAAGAGAGGGACGCTGCAAAGAACCTTATTTAGTAATAATGCCTACAGTGCACCTCCACCTCCTTACGGGGAATGTTAATATCAAAATAAGAAAGGGGGGATATTTTGCCATTTAAATTAACCTTCCGCCTCAGTGGCGTGATCGGTATGGTCTTGACCTGCCACCTCGGTGGCCGCGGTTCGATTCTCGGCCATTCCACTGAGGGGTTAGAGATGTGTATTTCAGGTGATAGTAGTTCACTCTCGACGTGGTTCGGAAGTCACGTAAAGCCGTTGGTCCCGTTGCTGAATAACCACTGGTTCCATGCAACATAAAAACACCATACAAACAAACAAAACAAACAATTAACCTTCAACAACAGCAAGACCGATTTACAAACAGGTAACTTTAACCTTTAACCTTGAAAGGTGAGCTTGAAAGCCCAGATTTAGAGACTCATTAAAATTTGCCTGTATTGAACAAACATAAATTAAAATAAAAAAACGGTTGGGGGAATTTAGCGCTAAGCAAATTTGAGACTCGGTTAATCGTATGCATAAAGTGCTTTCGTTAGTAAAAATGTGCAGAGTTAACGTTGGCAAATATGGAAGTTTAGATACGACTTTAAAAAAATAAATTGCGTTTCACAACCGGGAACTTATCATTATTAAAGTCATCACACTATTTTTTTGTCCTTCACGTCGTCCAAACACGTTCTGGTCATCAATTATTGACATATCAATCCAGACAGACAATATATTTTGTCTGTTCATAGTATTTTCATCATTATCTTAAAAGTTTCATACACATTTGAATCGTCATTGCCACTTTTTCATTTCTTGCAGAACAGCATAAAGTTTATTTCCAATCGTATTTTGATCATTATATTTTTTGTTGTTTACGTACTATGTGATCGTCAAATTCATTCAGCATATACATCTCCTTTAGACACTGAATATTCATCAAATGATCACATTATATATTCATAATCATTAATATCTTCATATTTGGCCCATTTTCTTCTCTGTTTAAATAACATTTGATCGTCAAATTCATGCAGCATTTGTTCTCATTTAGAATATCATATAAGTCGAGTAAATCAAATGGTTTAGATCGCATTAAATTTGCATATTCTTTAGTAAACTCATATTTGGATTATTTTTTCTAAGTAGTATTTTCTCATCAAATTCTTTCATCAATTAAATCTCATTCTGATTATGATATTAATCAAATAAGGCAAATGATTTAGATCATGTTAAATATTCATATCTATTAATATCATCACAATTTTAAATGACTGTTTTCTGTGTCACCTACTTTTGATCATCACATTTCAACAATTACTGCTTCAACAGTGTCACCTACTTATCATCATCACATTTTTATATGGCTGTTTTATGTGACACCTACTTTTTGCCATTACAATTTGAAATGGCTGTTTTATGTGTCACCTTCTTTTTATCATCACATCTCAACAATCACTGCTTCAAGAGTGTCACCTACTTATTATTATCACATATTTAAATGGTATTTTATGTGTCACCTACTTATTATCATCACATTTTTAAATGACTTTTATGTGTCAACTACTTATTATTAATTATTATCACAATTTTAAATGACTGTTTTATGTGTTAACTACTAATTATCGTCATATTTCAACAATCACAGCTTCAAAAGTGTCACCTACTTATTATCATCACGTTATTAAATGACTTTTATGTGTTGTGATGACATATTTAAATAACTGCTTTATATGTCCCCGACTTAAACTGATGAAATATCAAGTTATTCGTGCTTATTAAATACACGTACGATACCACAATGACTCTACTCACCGTTCACCACCTGCACCAAAACGGTGGCAGGGTCCGCGTGCTGAGGGGCACACGTGTAGTTCCCCGAGTCTCTCCTGGTTGCCCGGGTGAGGAATAACTTCGAAGTCGTCCTGGCTGGGGTCTTCTCGACTTCGAGGCTCACTCCGCCCCTGGGGGGGAACGTCAGAAGGGGGGAGAAAGATGGTGGAGGTTTTGAAAATTGTTTTATCTTCTGAATGGAGATGATACTGAACTGACATTGAAAATTGTTTCAACTTCTTAGTGGAGATAATATTGAGCTGACATTGAATACTGTTTTAATTTCATAGTGGAGATAACAATGAACTGACATCGAATATAATTTTAACTTAGTGGAGATAAGACTGAACTGACATTGAATATAGTTTTAACTTCTTAGTGGAGATAACAAAGAACTGACATTGAATAGTGTTACAACTTCTTAGCGGAGATAATACTGAACTGACAATGAACATTATTTCAACCTCATAGTGGAGATAACACTGAACTGACATTGAATATAGTATTAACTTCTTAGTGGAGATAACAATGAACTGACATTGAAAACTGTTTTAACTTCTTAGTGGAGATAACAATACTGAGATGAAAACTGTTTTGACTTTTAAAATAGTCGAGGGATGCTACGAAAGAGAGAGAGAGAGAGAGAGAGAGAGAGAGAGAGAGAGAGAGAGAGAGAGAGAGGGGGGGTGGAAAGGGGGGCGGTTGTTACTCACCTGGGAGAGTCGTAGTCCAGTTCCATGGGTCCTCGAAACCACTTGACTGAGCCGACGCTCTCGGTCTGGCTGTTGACGATGCAAGTCAGACTGATCGTGGAGCCGTTTTGCACGAATATTTCCGTCGGACTGGCGATTTTGGTCTCCTGTACTGCACATGGAAACGAAAACAGGAGAAAGATGTGTAAATATATCTGTAGAATGCATTGTACTTATATATACATTTATATATATAAATGCAACTTCATCCCAAATAATTAAGAAAAATTAACATACATATACATACACACACACACACACACACACACACACACACACACACACATATATACAGTATATATATAATATATATAATATATATATATATATATTATATATATATATATATATATATTATATACACGTGTACAACTGAATCACGAAAATATGGTACGTGATGAATATATAAATAAAGACAAACTCCACAAAGGACAAAAAAACGATGAGTTCTGCAGAGGCCTTTCGATATCTCGTCCTTGACTTAAGACAGTCATATATATATATATATATATATATATATATATATATATATATATATATATATATATATATATATATATATATATAATATATATATATATAAGGAACTTTTTATCCTCCCATATATGAGATGAGGAGGAAGATTTAATCAATCGAGAAATCTGGCAACGTCAACATTCTTTGAACAGCATCAAAACTTGTCAGTTCGATGTCGTCCAGAAGTTTGCTGCAGCTAATAAATTTTCGATGAAGCCTTCCTGATCTTTCAAATAAGTTTTACGGACATATTTTTTGTTTCTTATGGGCATAAAACCCAGGTTTATTAAATTTTTAAGAAAGTGACTTTGTAAGCAGGAAGTCTCCCAAGAGGAGGAAGCCATATTCACGTAGTAGAAGACAAGTCTCTCTCTCATCTCCTCTCTCTCTCTCTCTCTCTCTGTATATATATATATATATATATATATATATATATATATATATACATACATATAATATATATATATATATATATATATATATATATATATATATATTTAAATATATATGTGTCTAATTTCTCTCTCTCTCTCTCTCTCTCTCTCTCTCTCTCTCTCTCTCTCTCTCATTCCTTAACCTCGCATCTTTTTCATTCCTGGCATGCGCCCAGAAGCGGGGTAGGGCCGTCGGTGCACTGCACGTGGCGCACTGTAGGCATTACTGAAAGGTTTACTGCACAGTGTCCCTTCGACCTGGAAGTAGCTATGCTGTCCAACCACTCCAACTTTGTAAGATGTTCACTATCTTGATTAAGAAACAAACCCAAAATGTCCTGAAGTGGATCTGTTTACCTCCCGGGCCTGACCAGGGTTTCCAAAGGTATTACAGAGCTATCCCTGACAGGACTTTATAAGTTTAAAAAAAAAAAGTTAGAAACAAGCCAAAATATCCTAACTCTTCTTGACCTCGCCTTGCATGAGGTCCAAAGGATGCAGAACCACCCTTGACAAGTCTGCTGCACAGACGATAAAAAAAGAGAAAACGAAAAAGATTCACTCGACAGCGAAAATAAAATCCTCAGGAACTGCAACAGAGCACAAGGATCGACACCACCTCACTTCAAAAATGGAGGATACCTGAGGGGGAGGCCAACCAAACGAATGGCGATGCAGATGGAACTCCCACCAGCAACAAAATGTCGCCAGAACAAGGCCAGTGAACGTCACCTGCTCCCATCCTTTTTCCTCCCCCTCCCTGTCTGTCTGTCTGTCCCTTCTTCCCCCCACATCCCCCTCTACCCTACTCTCTTTCTGCCCTTGCCATCTCTCTTCCCAGGGTCAATTTCCATAAAATAAAACCAGCTGATCCACAAGATTTAAGTCTAAATCACAGAACTGTTGAGTCACCTCAAGTCAGTTCGACCGTCTGCTTTGGCGCATAATTAATATAACTAAGAAAACAAAAGAAGAAGAATTGTGAAGTGAGGACTCTACACTTGAAAAGCCTTATACATAATGGCCTATTTCACCTTTTGAACCCACTGACTCAGAACTATTCTACTATTTGCCCTCTACATAAACTCATCAACTCATCTCTCGAACTTTGACGCATATTACCACAAGAATTCCTCCTTTTTCCTCTACGAAAAACAAAAATTATGTCTATTTCATCTCCTTTGGAGCCTATTAAACAAAACTATTCTACTTTTCCTCAGTCTACTACGTTAACTCATGTCTAGAACTAACTAACGTATATTATCACAAAACTTCCTCCTTTTTCCCTCTACGAAAAAAAATAAATAACAAATAAACTCACAAACAAAAATTATGTATATTTCATCGTCTTTGGAAGAACACATTAAAACTCATCTCTCGAATTTGACGAATATCATCACACAACTTCCTCCTTTTTCCCTCTACGAAAAAATAAATAAACAAATATAAAAAAATTATGTATCGTCTTTGGAAGATCACATTAAAGGTCATCTCTCGAACTTTGACCAATATTATCACAAAAGTTTCTCCTTTTTCCCTCTACGATAAACAGACAAACAAAAAAATTATGTATATTTCATCGTCTTTGGAAGATCCCATTAAAACTCATCTCTCGAACTTTGACGAATATTATCACAAAACTTCCTCCTTTTTCCCTCTACGAAAATAAATAAATAATAAGAAAAATGAAATTCTTTCCGTCCCTGGTCTCCATTCCTCTTCCAAGGTTCTTTTTCTTTCCCCTCCAAAAAATAAAAAAGCTTGCTTTTCCTTCCTTCTCTGACTCTATCGGGACTGTTCGCTTCTGTATATCTTTTCCTTCTCACAACAGATGGGCACTGCCAGATTCAAAGGGGTGGGTTGTGGGGAGATGGGAGGGGGGGGGGGAGGGGGGTTTCAGTCCCACCTGTAGCCCCCTTTTCATTTTTTTAATTTCTCACTGACCTAGTGTCCTCGCCTCTTCCAATTTTTTTTTTTTTTTGCTTCACCATCAGGGTTGTTTTAGAAAAAAAAAAGAGCTCGTGCTAATGTAATGCTGGCTGTCCTAAAACGATAGTAACAAGTCCCATGCTTTCATTTTTTTTAAACACACACACACACATATATATATAAATATACATATGTGTGTGTATGTATGTACGAATGTATGTGTACATGTATATATCTATACATGCACTCACTCACAAACACACACACACACACACACATATATATATATATATATATATATATATATATATATATATATATATATATATATATATATATATATATATATATATAACTGAATCACGAAAGTTAGGAACGTGATAAATCCATAAAGATATATGCCACGAAGGAAAAATAAACGAAGGAGGAATCTGCAAGATCTTTCGACGTTAAACGTCCTTTACTGAGCAGAGACTGACATAAATACGGGAAAAGACGATACAAGAAGATTCGTATAACTGACAGATAGGGATTATAAAGAGATTATTACCTAGAATCCGACACACCTGGAAGGTGAGAAGCCTTCCCAAACGAGCATAAACAATGGGTGCAATTAAAGGTTTAAGACAATCATCTCAGATACAAGGTCAAGACAATTAAAGGATTATAGGTGACAGCTATTCAGAACTTGGTAAACAAAACCATATTCACAATACATGTCAGACATACATTACAACAAAATAATAACTCTAAGGCAACTGATTTTTATTTAAGTCAGTAATTATATCTTTGAGGTCATTCTTAAACATGTTACAGATACAAGGGTCTATTCAAAATGAAAAAGCCACGACTAACATTGAAATTACAATGAAAAGTAAGTTGTATTAAAGCCAGATTCTAAAAGATTTTGTGATAAGACTTCTCTTGATCTTGTAATTAGTGAACTACCAACCCAATTTATTCGGTGTTGTTTTCACTTAAATGAATGAATATTGCATTAGATTTTTGCCCAGTTTTTACAGAATATTTATGTTGGCTTAGACTTACTTCTAGGCCTTTGCTAGACTGTCCGAGATAAAATGAGGGACAATCCATACATGGAATTTTATATATTATGTTGTTGCTTTCTCTGGGGTACATTTTTTATTAACATTCCTTTTAGTGTGTTATTATAGGAAAAACAAGGTTGACATTAAAAGCTTTTAACAATGATTTAATGGTTTCAAATACGTTAAAATAAGGCAAACTGAGAAAGTCTTAGAATTTTCTTTCTGCGTGTTACTTACACTATAAAACTTTTCTGGGCTTTATTATAACAAATGTCTAATATATGTGAAGGATAGCATAAATCTTTCCCTATTTTTCTTATGTATTCAATTTCTTGATCCAAATTTTGTGGACTGACAATGCGCAATGCTCGTAAAAACATAGAGGAAAAATTGATATTTTTATGTTAAGATGGTGGCCTGAGAAGAAATGAAACATAAGTTAATTGTTGTTGGTCGGTTTCCTATAAATACTGAATTTACATTGAAATGGTTCTCTATGTATCAAACATCTAAGAAAGGGAGGCAATTGCCTTTTTTAAATTGTGAATATGGTTTTGTTTACCAAGTTCTGAATAGCTGTCACCTATAATCCTTTAATTGTCTTGACCTTGTATCTGAGATGATTGTCTTAAACCTTTAATTGCACCCATTGTTTATGCTTGTTTGGGAAGGCTTCTCACCTTCCAGGTGTGTCGGATTCTAGGTACTAATCTCTTATAATCCCTATCTGTCAGTTATACGAATCTTCTTGTATTGTCTTTTCCCGTATTTATGTCAGTCTCTGCTCAGTAAAGGACGTTTAACATTGAAAGATCTGCAGATCCTCCTTCTTTTATTTTTCCTTCGTGGCATATATCTTTATATATATATTATATATATATATATATATATATATATATATATATATATATATATATATATATATATATATATATATATATATATATATATATATATATATATATAATATATATATATATATATATATATACTATATATATATATATATATATATACAATATATATATATATATATATATATATAATATTTTTTTATAGATATATACACGCATGTATGAATAAGACAATAAGCTTCCATTTCGATTTACTATACAGTTACACTGTATGAATTAAATACCAAACTCGTGTTTCCTCTTCACCTAAATTAATACCATACTTCAGCCTACAGAAGCATCCCTTGAAGTACTATACCTGGCTGAAAAGTTGACTGTTGGCCCACGAAGTGGCCAGCTTCCGTCTCCAGAAGCGGTCTTGGGCAAACAGGCAACTGTTTGGCCAGACAAAACTGGGCAATTGTTTCCACCAACAGTAGACCCACCCCCTTTACGAAACATTCTTGGCTAAAGTTTGGGTTGTTCGCCCAAGAGGCGTTTCTTTCAACTAAATAAATAAATAAATAAATAAAAATTGGACTTCCCCAAGAGGCGATTCTTCCAACTAAATACATAAATAAATAAATAAATGAAATTTGGACTGTTCCCCCAAGAGGCGTTTCAATTTCTCAAAATAATAATAATAATAATAATAATAAGCTTAAGCATCAACTGGTAAGGAGAGCAATTTCATTATAAAGAGAGACACAAAAATGCCTCAGGACGAAGACTGTAGAGAGAGAGAGAGAGAGAGAGAGAGAGAGAGAGAGAGAGAGAGAGAGAGAGAGAGAGAGTCCTGAATGACGTATTGAAAAGGCATCGATATTTTGTTTTGACTCCGTTTAAAAAAAACAAAATGAAAGATTTTCCCCCGTCAGCCTAGAAAGCTTTTTTATTTATTTTTTTTCTGCTGTTGCATAGCGAGAAAAATAGACATTTTGAAATCTCCTGACCGATATTGTTCTTTCTGGAGAGTTTTTTCTTTGAAAATCTTTTTATCAAAAATGCTTGAGATACGAAGCAAATAATTACGGAGTATAACTTGGTTTTTCCTTTATTTTTTTAAATTATATATATATATATATATATATATATATATATATATATAATATATATATATATATATTAGCTTTCATACACGTCTGATATACTGAAGATAAATAAACAAATAAAAAGGCATATGAAACGCCAAGGAGATACAAATATATATATATATATATATATATATATATATATATATATATATATATATATATATATATATATAATAATAATAATTCTCAGAGAGAGAGAGAGAGAGAGAGAGAGAGAGAGAGAGAGAATGAGTAGGAAAGGATAAAAAAAAGGTTAACAAGAAAAAAAATTAAGAAAAGGAGAGGGTGATATGACATTCAAATAATTTCCTGACATGTTGCAAACGTGGTGCCAGTTTTCTCTTTCTTTCCCTGTCTTTTGTAAGGAATGAAACGGGACGAGAGAGAGAGAGAGAGAGAGAGAGAGAGAGAGAGAGAGAGAGAGAGAGAGAGAGAGAGATTCACTTTCCTGTCTCTTGTAAACTGTCTCTCCTTGGCACCTTTGAGAGAGAGAGAGACATGGAGAAAGAAATGTCCAGAGTAGGATGGTAATATCCTTTATCTATCTTTCCTTCCAGTTCAAAGTTTATTCAACGGAAAGAGAGAGAGAGAGAGATAGAGAGAGAGAGAGGTCGATCAACCGTATCCTGATTCCTCCATAAACGTCGAGCCATTCCATTCGACTTGTGCATATGTCGTCTTTTTTTATCACTCTCTCTCTCTCTCTCCAGTTGGTTTCCTTCTTAAAAAAAAGGTAAAATTCTTGTGCATAATTAGTGTTCTCTCTCTCTCTCTCTCTCTCTCGTCGGTGTCCTTATTAAGAAAAGAAGGTAAAATTCCTGTGCATATGTTGTCTCTCTCTCTCTCTCTCTCTCTCTCTCCAGAGTTCGTTTCCTCCTCAAACAAAAAGGCTAAAATAATTTCCGTCTTGGCCTTTTCCTTCTTCGTTGACATTTCAACCTCTTCAGAGTAACGCCGCCCCTTGGACAACCTCCCGCTCCCCCCCTCCCCCCTCCCCCCACTCCTCCCCCTCCCGGCCACATATTTTTCGGAACTTCGTATTGAGTTATGAATTGCATCGATCATTATCAGTTTCTCTTATTCCTCATCATGATAATTTTCAAATTTTTTTTTAAGGTCACAACTTCATTTATTCCTCCGTCGGAATTCAAGTCATGTGGTTATGGCTGTCTAAGGAAGTTGCCAGGAAATCGTGAAGTTTTAAATTACAGTGAAGTTAAAATATATTATTTACCTATGATATACACAGATATATATGTATACAATATATACATACATACATACATACATATATATATATATATATATATATATAGTATATATATATATATATATATATATATATATATATATTTGTTAATCAATCTTCTTTTGATTAAGTGATCTCTTCTTTTTGTATTTCCAATTAGCTCATGTTACTTCTTTTTAAATGAAAAAAAAATAAATCTTTGGAAAGATTAGAGTTCCTTGTCAATGGCTCCTGTGGTGGCTTGTTCCATTTGAGTAAAGTCCATCTTCCAATAATAATAATAATAAATAATAATAATAATAATAATAATAATAATTTTCTCTAATCACTCCATGCATACAAAAAAAAGTAAAAAGTGCGACGAAGAAACGAGTTTTCTGTACAAAGTATAATGCTGTATAAAACCATCAACTACGAGTCGACCCGCAGCTCTTCAGTTGCACACCAAATGTGGTAGCGTGAGGGTGCGTCCCACGCCTCAGGAAAGCGCTGCTAGATGCACGATCCATGGCTAAGTTGAACCTAAAATAAAATCCAAACTACTGAGGCTAGAGGGTTGCTATTTGGTATGTTTGATGACTGGAGGGACGGTGATCAAAATACCAATTTGCAGCCCTCTAGCCTCTTTAGTTTTTATTTAATTTTAATTTTTTTTAATCGGAGGGCAGACAGAGAATAAAGTTCGGACGGACAAAGCAGACATAGCCGGCACAATAGTTTTCTTCAACAGAAATCTAAAAAGCTTGATTATTGAAATAAATACAATGCGTAGGTTCCAAAATATTTGCATCTTAGAATAAAAAAAATAAAAAAAAAATAAAATGAATTTCATTTTCATCAAATCTAGGTTTTTGAAAATTCCACATCTGAATAATATATTCATTAGTTTTCTCCTCGGATGTTCTGAAAGGGATTAGCAAATAGACACTCCGGGATTTAGCTTATGATAGAGTTTGATTAAGAGTGCGTCAGTCGATTTTATAAATGTAATTATATACATATATAGATAATATATATATCTCTTTTTTAATAGAAATATTATATAAACACACATATATATATGTATACATATATTTACAAATTTATATATATATATATACTATATATATATATATATATATATATATATATATATATATATATATATTTATGCTTAAAAAATCACAGTAGATGCACGTGACTTCATAAATAAGCGAATACCACAGGAAAATAGATAGTCAGAAATCCAAGCGCTCCCGTCTTTACTAAGACAATTTTCTTAGTAAAGACGAAAGCGCTTGGATTTCTGACTATCATTTTCCTGTGGTATTCGCTTTTATATATATATATATATATATATATATATATATATATATATATATATATATATATATATATATATATATTATATGTAATTATATATATATGTATGTATATATATATATATATATATATATATATATATATTATATATATATATATATTTATATATATTATATATATATATATCTATATATAGATATATATTATATATATATATATATATATATATATATATATATATATATATATAAATATATATATATATTATATTATATATATACATATAAATATATGATAAATATAATTAACATATAATATATATATATATATATATATATATAATATGTAAGTGTTACATTTAAAATATATATTCCATATATAAATAAGCTGATGACCCAAGGGTCACTGACGAGATAGCAGGAGTGTGATAGGGACTGATGAAAGAATGCAAGCTAAGCCTTGGCGTGTTGTATCAGCGCCCTGGTTTGGCATTTGCTAGAACCACAGACGACTACGTGACTTCCTCTATGTTCGTCTGTCTGTATGTTAGTATGCTGAGCTAAACTTTGCGCTTCCTATTGATTCTTTTGTAAATGCATTGTAACCCAGAACTCTACTTCCTCTCCTAGAATCAAGTTCTCTTAACTGCCTTCTTGCCTCTACTCAAGAGATGTAGTATCGCAAAATATATCGTTAAGTTTATCATCATGAGTTTTAGAAACATCTTCGGCTTTCTATTTTACCCAAAGAAGATACTGGCTTAGAAATTATCATCGCAATCTCCGACGACGATGGGAAGTATACAAACAGATACTTGCATATAACATCGCAGGTCTTAATAACCCACAGGGTGCCTTGTTATACAAAGGCCCAGCCCTACATTGGTGGCAGCTCGGACTATTCCACATCATCCGAAGTCTAACGAATCTTAGAAAATGTAACACATCAGAAGTCAACGAAGGCAAGAGAATCTTCAAGCAGCATAGTGGCTCTATGGCAACGCAAGCATCCTATGAACAGTAATAGATGTCCTTCATTGAGAGGCATTCAAGAGGTTGTATCATTGTTTATTGAGCGTCTTCCACATCACATATCTTCAAGAAACAAACCTGACGTGTCTGCAGCATCGGATCTTCATGGACCAAACAATGGGAAATGAATCATTCAACAAACAAACAACGCACGATCAGAACGCGAGCTGAGAATTCGGGTCACCCGCGGAGCAGCGACATCAAAGCCAAGGCCGTGACGTCATCAAAAGACCAAGATCTTCCTCTTATATACCGAAGCTAAGTACAATTCTTTATTCATTTTGGTGAGTGACTTTGAGTGTTCTCCATACAAAGATCGATCGTCCATTATTCCTGGAGAGAGTTATACGTTATTCTTAATCTTCCTTTCTTGCAGGAATCTATCTTCAAGTTCGAATTCACGCCCTGCAGGCCTTTTTAATCTTTGTTGCTAATTTTTTTTCTCTTCCAGAAGTTCTCTGGAAATATCTTTATAATATTATCTTATCATTTTGGGGGACACTGTTATTATCTGTAACACCTTTTTTCTTATCTTATATTGCATATGCGTTTACACAGGGGATGAGTGCATTCACATAGATATTTTGATAGGATCGCTAGGAATCGTAGCGATAAGGAAAAAACAAAAGTCACAATGGCCACCTCTGCACCCGGTAACCCTGCACCCAACAACCCAGTAGTAACCTTAGTCAGTGCTAGGTCTGCAATTGCTCCCTTTCAAGGCCGGGTCAACGGATTCTTGCCTCAAGGCGTCGAATCTTCGATTTCGTCAGTGGATGCTCATTTAAAAGCAAAATACATCACTAACCCATCCTTACAATTACAGGAAGCTAAAAGTTTCATTGACTTTCTTAAAGGAGATGCAGGTTCGTACCTGAGGGGTCTCTTTCCAAGAGGCGGATGGATACATGGGATGAATTTAAAATTAGATTACAGGCCATATATGGTGGTGGAGAAGCCCTGGATGTAGTTTTATCTTTGAGGAACATCATTAATCTGGTCTCTATGACTCAACTTAACGTTGTAGAGAGGGCGGCACTAATTGCTGACCGGCTGAATGAATATCGGGATAGTTTGCTTACTTCCTCTTGGGTTACGGGAAGGAACATGGCTGTGAAAGATTTTATCAGGCTCACATATTTAACCTGCTTGACAGTTATGTTGCCGGAAGCCTTGGTACGCTGTTTTGACAAGAAGCTATCGCCTGATAGTACGGAGCTAGACATATATAAACAAATTAAGAAACATATGTCTAAGTGCACAGATCTGGACCCCTTGCTTACTCAAGTTTTTGCAAAGAATGAAAGTAAACCACAGCAAGTAAATATAGTCAATAATAACGCAGCAGGGGTAACTTGTTTTAATTGTAAGTGCGCAGGGCATATGATTGGAGACTGCCGAACGCGTTATTGTTCAATTCATTACAGCTCCAGTCATTCTTACAATCGTTGCTTCTCTCGCAACCAACAGCAAAATAATGGTAAAAACACACAAAATGTTGCCAATGATAATAAGAAGAATCCTCATTATTATGAAAAGAAACAGGTAAACAGTGACTCTGCTCAAAATCAGAAACAAACAAATCGTGCTTCAGGAAATTCTGTTCCAAAACACAGTCAGTCAAATTTTCCGAGTGTGCAAAGCAAACCAAATACCACGTAGTTAACTCCAGTGGGGGAGAGAGTGATGTTGGGTCATTCATATCAACATCTTTTGAATCAAATAACAAATTCAATCACCTACAAGACCTATGCGAGACCCAGAATTTTTCTATGAACCACACGACCGAATCCAAACAATCAGTGCAGGTCCCCGTAGACTTTCATCGTATACATGCTATTATCAGTAAAGATGAATTACATCCTACCTCGCATGCCGTAAATTTAGGACACCGACCCTTCACACTGTTTTTTTTATTTCGGTAGTCCACGTAATATCATGGATTTGCGGACTCAACACATGTTTTCGAACTTCCCTATTGAGAAGTCTAGAGTACGACTTTCTGGTATCGGTAATAATGAATTAAGTGTAGTAGGCATAACTCAGATTCAGTACAAGGTGGGTAAACGCACGCTTACCGATACCGATACAAAACATTGATATGTACCCAGCTGTAATTATAGGATACCCGTCTATGGGCATTCAAAACATCATCTTAGCCCCTGCCAAACACGGCATGTATATCAAAGGAAAATTCTATAAATCTTCTAACACCTTAAAATCAGTTTTGGACAAAAAAGAGACAAACAATCAAACAGTAACGTACATTGAGGAACCAATCACTTGTCTCATGAATCATGACATTGTTCAAGCGACCCAACAGAATTCTCGCACCCCCGTAATAGCAGCTTGCACGCAAACTCTCGAGTCAAACGTACCTTTGAATATATTAGTGCGTGTAAAGATGACCTTGCCGGGATCTGAAATGTTAATCCTTTCCGACACTCTGAAAATTAACGGACTGTCCATAACACAAGCACTATACACTGCTGATTCACAGCAACAAGTTAACATTGAAGTTTGTAACCATTTGAATACCAATCTAGTGATCCACAAAAATCAACACATTGTGGATATGGAAGTTTATAAGTATCGCATTCTTACTGTTGCTGAAATTAATCACGCTCAACCTGTCGTGGAGGAATCCCTCTTACAATCTATTAAAAGTAAAATCAATAAAGACATTCAAGAAGAGGAGATTCAGCATATTTTTTGATCTATTAACTAAATATCATGATGCTTTCTCCACTACTGAGGGATCTCTGTGAAAAAACGGATGTCATTGAACACCAAATATGGCTAAAAGACAAGCATAAAGTTATTTACGTACCTTCGTACCGACTCCCTATGAAATCCCAGAATGAGATCAATGATGAAGTAGGTAAAATTTTAGAAGAAGGAGTCATTAAGGAATTGAACAGCCCCTATAATTTCCCCTTAATCGTCGTACTGAAAAAAGATCGGACTTGGCGTATTTGCGTAGATTTCCGTCGCTTAAATGAGGAAACGATTCCCGATCGATTCCCAGTGCCATGTACTGACTATATTTTATCTTTGTTAGGACAGAAAAAATATTTCACCAGTTTGGACTTACTTAAAGGCTTTCACCAGATACCTTTAGAAAAAGAGAGTATTCCATACACCGCCTTCAGCACAGCCAGGGGACATTATGAATTTTTACGTATGCCTTTTGGTCTATGTTGTGCCCCAATTACATTCACCAGAATGATCAATACAGTGTTCGGAGACTTGTTAGAGGATACCCTACATGCCTATATGGACGACCTTGTAATCTTTTCTAATACCTTAGATAGAAGAACATTTACGTAAACTAGAGCTAGTGCTACAGAGACTAAGGCAACATAATTTAAGAGTGAAGATAACTAAGTGTGAGTTTTTTAAAACAGAACTCGACCATTTAGGTTTTACGGTGTCTAGTCAAGGTCTTAAGTTAGTCCACGATAAGGTGTCGGCTATCTGTAACTTTCCGATACCTACTAACATCAAGGAGATCAGCAATTTTTAGGCTGTAGTGGATATTACCGGCGTTTTATATGCAATTATTCAATTATAGCCGCTCCTCTAACCGATCTTATGAAGAAGGGCGTAGATTTTATATGGTCTGAAAAGCATCAACAGGCGTTCGATACCTTGAAAGAGGAATTATGCAGTTCACCTATCTTAAAATTCCCTGACTTCAGTAAGGAATTCTTTATCGCAACTGACGCCTCAGACCAAGGGGTAGGAAAGTAAATATGCAGTAATAGACAAGGAAGGGCTAGCTATTGTTAACTCACTAGTTCATTTCAAGTTCATAATATACGGCTATCCTGTCAAGGTCCTTATTGACCATAAGCCCCTCACCGACTTCTTCAAAGGCTTTAGTCACAGTCCCAAAAGAACTCGGTGGCATATGATTATTCAAGACTTTGGCGCAAGGATAGGATATCTACTTGGGAAAGCAAATATCATTGCTAACGCACTATCACATAACCCCGCGCCATCTTGTATGGAGCCATTAGCTGAACTAGTAGATATATCAACATCTGTGCCTATTGTTAAAACTGTATCTGAACAGGAAGACCCGGGTTGGAGCGCTGAACTAGTACAGACTGAACAAAGAAAAGATCAGCAGTTAAAGAAAATAATAAATGCTTTGAACGGGAATCCTAAAGAAAAGGAATATGTGAAGTATACGCAGCAGAATTATATAATCGAGGATAACATTCTGTGTAGGTCCGTGACAAGGAAAACCCGAAGCACACCGCAGGTGACTAACGACCAGGTAGTGGTACCAATCTTGCTTATACCAATCGTCTTAAACTGGTTGCATTCCAATCCATTACATGGTCATCCAGGGTTCTCTATCATGTCACAGAAAGCCAAATCACTATTTTATTGGCCTACGATGCTTACAGATATAAAAAAATACATTTGTCATGAAAACAAAAGGCACACTAAGACACCTGTCAGCTTGGGGACCTATCCCGTGCCCAACCAACCCTTTGAAAGAGTACACTTAGATTTATTAACAGGGTTTTACGAGTCTGACCGAGGAAATAAGCACCTCTTAGTGTTAATAGATGCCTTGACTCGATATACAGAATTGATAGCACTAAATACTAAAACCGCAATTGAGTGCTGCATCTGTAAACATGGAATTCCACACAAGATAATCTCTGACTCAGGTGGAGAATTCAATAATCATTTCCTTAACTCGTGTGAATTCCTTTATATTAAGAAAATCAATACCATGATTTATCACCCAGAGTCGAATGGATTAGTTGAGAGGGTAAATAGGAAGGTGTTAAATGTCCTACGAGTTACACTTGGGGGAATGGATCCCAACTGGGATATTGCCATACCCGCGGTTCTAAGTACTCTTAACCATTCATATCATGTATCTATCAAAATGTCGCCGCACAAGGCATTGTACGGTACCCCAGCTAGGACACCTTTCCATGTATTTACGCCTACAACCAATTTATCAAACCCCCTACGGGATGTTATGGAAGCAAGTGTAAGCCGATATAATATACTTCGTAAGAATCTAGAAGAATCACAGATCCTAATGAAAAGAAATCATGATAAAATCGCTAAGCCAACTAAATCATATGCAGTAGGCGATCAAATATATATACAAGTATATGGGTTTGAACTACAAGCTAACACCTAAGTTTGAAGGCCCGTTTAGCATTTTAGAAATATTAACGGCCAACAGACTAAAAGTTCAAAACATATCCCAACCTACTGACGTTGGCTCATGTTCGCAGTTAAGGGAAAGAGGGTAGAAGGAAAGAAAAGAAAAAAGAGAAGAATTTATGTATGGCTATATATATGAAACATACCTAATAAAAAGTATATATGAAACTTGCATGATAAAAGTATGTATATATAACATTTGTATGAAAATATTTTATCTGTTTTGTATAGAAGTAGTTAATTCAAACACGAGTAATTACATATATCTCACTAATTGCAGGTTTCCAACATGAAGCTTATATTGTTCGGATTGGTACTGTTTGTTCAGACATTCTTGTCGTGTGGGAAGAGTGCTAAAACAAAAAATATACATTTTACACATGGCTCTATCATTGAAAGAACAGAGGACATTTTCATTACAGCAAGTAATATAGTTCTAGAAGTTGATTTGCGAGCGATTTTCCTGCCAGAAGATGATGTCATTAACCTAAAAAGCGACTTGTCGTGGTTTGCCGAATCATTGAATCAATTACACCATCGTCATTTTCCTTTTAATCCATAGATTTTGCTAGCTCAGACTTTAAGTGTCGCAGAGATGTTATCATTTGACTTGCAAAACAAAACTGCTGAAGCAGAATGCTTGGCTCGTGATCT
Organism: Macrobrachium nipponense; assembly: GCF_015104395.2. NCBI lineage: Eukaryota > Metazoa > Arthropoda > Malacostraca > Decapoda > Palaemonidae > Macrobrachium > Macrobrachium nipponense. Next base: position 58,543,895 of record NC_061090.1, on the reverse strand, counting down.
ACTCATGTGGACCGTGAGACACAGTAGCATAGAAAGACGTAACCCGTTTATATTTGCGGCGCGCAACGTCTTCGGGTCTGTTGCAAGTTTAGGTTTGGGAATTTCAAATAGTCTTAAGACTAACGATCAGAATAAGAGAATTGAATTCTTGCAACATGAAAATGAATTAGTTTTTTCCGAACTCCGTAAACAATTATCATCAATCAATCAACTTATGACATTGGTGAACGAACATTCCAGTAATATCAATCAGATGATGGATGTGCAACACCTGCTGGCAACATTAGCATATTACAGTTCTAAGGTAGACCATATCCGTACAAAAATTTCAAATTTTATTGAAAAATCAAAAGACTATTACGCTAGCTACAAAGGGTGTTCTTTCAACACATCTCTTGCCTATCAAAGATTTAACATAAACTTTAGAGAACAGACGAGAGAAACTTGGTTATATTCCTTTGTTAGATGCACATACGATAGAATTTTATCATAGCTTAATATCAGTAAGTGTCGAGAATTACAGGATCATGATTAACATTCCTTTTTTCCTTTCTGATGCCTGGCAATCTTACAAAATTGCACTGTTTCCTACTTTCATGACGAATAGCTCATTACCAGAAAAACAAATATCTAATGACGGGATACGTATTGATTTCCCCTAATAAGGAAACATTTATGGTTATCAGAGACCTGGATAGGTTCACTCACTGTTCAGATGCATGGTAATAAAGTTTGTACAGCTGACTCCTTTGAATTCCACAACATATCAGGGGATTCA
>NC_061090.1:58525617-58533117 GCF_015104395.2 Macrobrachium nipponense | reverse complement strand
GGTGGAGATGGGGGTAGTTATGATCCTTTGTACAGAAGCTTTGACAGAATTTGGATTTTGTGCAGAGCTTTTGACTGAATGTAGATTTTGTACAGAACTTTTGACTGGTATTGTATCCTCTGTACTAAACTTTTGCGCCTCTGAGTAGAACTCTTGATAGAATTTTGATACTTTATACAGAAAATTTGACAGAATTTGGATTCTATATAGAACATTTGACAGAATTTGGATTCTATACAGAACCTTTGATATAATTTTGGTTTTGTACAGAACTTTTGAGGAAATTTTGGTACTTTGTACAGAACTTTTGACATAATTTGGATTCTGTACAGAACTCTTGACAGAATTTTGATACTTTAGGCAGAAAATTTGACAGAATTTGGATTCTATATAGAGCATTTGACAGAATTTGGGTTCCGTACAGAATATTTGAAAAAATTTAGATTCTGTACAGAACTCTTGAAAGAATTTGGATACTTTATACAGAAAATTTGACAGAATTTGGGTCCTGTACAGGAATTTTGACAGAATTTTGATTCTTTGCACAGAACCTTTGACATAATTTGGGTTCTCTACAGGACTTATGACAGAATTTTGATACTTTGTGCTGAACTTTTGACAGAATATGGATTCTGTACAGAACTTTTGATAAATTTTTTATTTTTGTACAAATGTCTTGACAGAATTCTGATTGTCTGAACAGAAGACTGTACAGAACCACTGACAGAATTTTTTTATTTTGTACAGAACTTTGTTTTTGTACAGAAATTTCATTTTTTAGAGGAATTTTAACAGGATTTTTTCTTTTTTTAAACAAAACATTTGCCAGAAATTCGATCCTCTGCACAGCACTTCTGACATAATTCTGACTTACCAGGAATATGCTCATTAGAATCGTAACCCAATATTATTTTTGGAAGGATGATTTCATACATACATACATAAATCTGTATCTATGTATTTAAATGCTTTTATGAATAAAAAATAGAAAAATACAGGAGGTCTTAACGCCAATCCTCATGCATGCAAGTAAATCCATTGTCAATTCTACCACTACATTCAGTGGCTGTGAATTCAATGGTATTTCTGAATCTCTGCTACTATCATGAAAAAGGACTAGTGCTCAAACTCTCCGAGGAAAAACTCTATAACAAAAATAACCGAAGAACATCCTAAATAGCTTAGAAAAGAATTAAAGGCTTCTGTACGAAGCAAAGAAAAACAAAAACAAGACTCAAAACAAAAACACCACCAGGGGTTCTCTTGCAAGGGCCGAAGATATCATTTGCATTTTGCTTAGGGACCCATGGCAGCATTGCATATTTATCGACAACTATCGTGAATAGCAGAACAACGTCTTTGCTTTACTCCGCGTCTCTCTCTCTCTCTCTCTCTCTCTCTCTCTCTCTCTCTTACTCCTTTACACACATGTTTCTTAATCTCTTTGATCCTTTTAGTCCCCGCAAATTTCCCTTGTCATCGCTTTTATTTGTTAATCGACTTTTCTCTCTCTCTCTCTCTCTCTCTCTCTCTCTCTCTCTCTCTCTCTCTCTCTCTTTTTCTCATAATGTGTTACAACTTATTCTTTTGTGTCGTTTCGCGCAAGCTTTTCAATATCACCTCTCTCTCTCTCTCTTTCTCTCTCTCTGTCAGCGTCCTTGGTAAATGGAGAGAGCAGGTCCAAAGGGCGGGAGAAACAGAAAGGGCGGCGTAAAGGGGGAAAGGTGGACACTGAACACGAAAGAGTCCAGTTTTATGCAAATAGGCGGAAAAGGTCAAGAAAAGCAAGAGCACACACACACACACACACACACACACACACAGAGAAAGGATGGTTGGGTGGAAAATAGGATAATGTGGCAATAGAAGCTAGAGATATAAATTGAGAGAGAGAGAGAGAGAGAGAGAGGGAGAGCATGATAGGAAGATGTAAGTTTTAAATGCAAAAACGGAGAGAGAGAGAGAGACCTTACCTTACCTTACAGTTCGTTCGGGTTGCCCCAGGTCCCTCAGTGTGAGGCGCCTCTAATGTCTACCAGAGAGTTGCTAGTACATCTTCCGGTATATTTTGCATCGTTCCCAATCTTGGATGGTCTGGGATGCAGTTTAGATATTTGTCGAGCTTATTCTTAAACACATCTAGGCTCACTCCTGATATATTCCTCAGATGAGCTGGCAACGCATTGAATAGACGCTGCATTATCGATGCTGGTGCGTAGTGGATTAATGTCCTGTGTGCTTTCCTTATTTTTCCTGGTATAGTTTTGGGCACTATTAATCTACCTCTGCTTGCTCTTTCTGATATTTTTAGTTCCATGATATTTTCTGTTATTCCTTCTATCTGTTTCCATGCCTGAATTATCATGTAGCGTTCTCTTCTCCTTTCTAGACTATATAATTTTAAGGATTGTAGTCTTTCCCAGTAGTCTAGGTCCTTAACTTCTTCTATTCTAGCTGTAAAGGACCTTTGTACACTCTCTATTTGTGCAATATCCTTTTGATAGTGTGGGTACCATATCATATTGCAATATTCAAGTGGACTACGAACATATGTTTTATAAAGCATAATCATGTGTTCAGCTTTTCTTGTTTTGAAGTGCCGTAACAACATTCCCATTTTTTGCTTTACATTTTGCCAACAGAATTGCTATTTGATCATTGCATAACATGTTTCCTATTCATCATCACACCAAGGTCTTTAACTGCTTCCTTATTTGTGATTGTCTCATTATTAGGTCCCCTATATGCATATAGCTTTCCTTCTCTGTCTCCATAATTTATTGATTCAAATTTATCAGAGTTAAATACCATCCTATTTACCTCTGCCCAATCATATACTTTGTTAAGGTCTCTTTGTAGAGCGTTCCTAGCTTCATCACCCAAGTTAATTGTTTTCTCTACTTATTCTTGTGTCCTCAGCAGAAACTACTCACTACCGAATCCTTAACATTACTGTCTATGTTCTTTTCAATCATAATAGAACAAACAAATAATATTGCAGCTAGCACCGATAGCCTTGTGGCACACCGGATATTACCTTGGTTTCATCCGATTTATCATCGTTTGCAATAACTATCTGTTTTTCTGTTGTGTAAAAATTCTTTTAACCATCTTCCTACTTTATCTACGATATTGTGTTTTCTAATTTTCTTTGCTAATATATTTATGGTCTACTTTGTCAAAAGCTTTTGCAAAGTCTAGATAAAACCACATCTGTTTCATTTCCGCTTTTCATATTTTGAATATGTTCTCACGGTGGACTAACAGTTGGGTTTGTGTACTTTTTCCGGATACGAAACCGTGTTGTCCTATATTAAACAAATTAATTTTTTATTAAATGTTTCATAATATTTTCTTCATTACCCTTTCATACACTTTCATAATATGTGATGTTAGACTACAGGCCTATAATTACTTGCCTCTAGTCTTGATCCACTTTTGAAAGTAGGGGTGATATATGCTAATTTTGTTGCTCATCATAAATCTTGCCTGTATCTACAACTTTGTCTTAATAATATTGCAAGTGGCTTTACGATAGAATGAACTACTTTCTTTAACAAAATAGCAGGGACTCCATCCGGCCCTGCAGCAGCTCCATTTTAATTTCATTAATTGCCTGCACAATATCAGCTCTTTATTAATTTCTATGTCAGCTAAATATTCACTATTTTCTTCCCTTACTTCTATATCATTATCTTCATTATCTATTCTAGGGGTGAATTCTCTCTTATATCGTTCTGCCAGTATGTTGCAAAATTTCCTTTTTTTCATTCGTTAATCTCCCTTCAATTCTCAGAGGGCCTATTTCTATTCTTCTTTTATTCATCTTCTTCGCATATGAGTATAATAGTTTGGGGTTTTTGCTTGATATTTAATAGGGTTTTTTCTTCCAAGTCCCGTTTTTCATTTTCTTTTGATTGTATAATCTTTTGTTCTGCATTTTCTATCTTACTTTTTAGTTCTATAACTTTCCATGCATTTTTTTCTTTTGCAAGACCTTTTTTCCACTTTCTGATTTTCTGGAACAAGATCCTTCTGTCTCTTGGTATGCATGAATGATGTTTACTTTCTTCTTCGGTATATATTTTTCCACTATTTTCTCCAATATTTTATATAATATCTCCGTATTTACCCTTATGTCATCACTTACAGAAAATGTTATCCCAATCTTTGTTTAATTCTTCATTATTTCTGACCATTTTATATTTTTACTGTAGAAGTTGTATTTTCCATATCCTTCCCCACTTTTTCATTTCTTGCTTATCTCTCTATTTCACTGCTTTGGAATGAACTGTTAATTCTATGACATTATGGTCTGAAATACTCGCATTATAAACTATTATTTCTTTAACATAATTCATCTCGTTCACAAATACTAGGTCTAAAGTATTTTCCTTTCTTGTTGGCAGGTGATTTATTTGTTGAATGTTGTATTCTAGTAGCATATCTAATAGCTTTTCAAATTGCCTCTTATCTTCTGCACTACTATTACTCTCTTTTTTATATGTATAAGTACAACCACAATCTCCTATTCGTTCTTTCCATTCTACGAAAGGAAAGTTGAAGTCACCAGATAGGAGAATAGTCCAGTCCTTGTGATTTCTACATATATCATCCAATTTTTCAATTATTAAGTCAAACTCTTTAGTATTAAGGAGGTTTAATAGGACGTTTTTCTTATCATATTACTTATGTTCATCAATTTTTCAGATTCAAATTCTACCGCTATTAGTTCACATTCTGAGTTACTATATTTCTCATATATTTTTCCTTGTTTTTTGTCTTTCCCATATATTGCGGTTCCCCCTTGATTCCTATTTTTTCTATCTGATCTATAAGTTTGGAACCCTTTTATTTGATCATCATTCCAGTCTCTTGGGAATACCAGTTTCACTTATATTCATTATATCTATTTTCTTTTCATTTGGGGTTAGTTCTTCTAAGTACTCTATTTTTCTTTTTGAGTTACTCGTAACTAAACCCTGCGCATTCATCACTATGATGGTTTGCGTGTTTTCTCCTTCATTTAATAATGGTAGTAATAAGGATTTCCCATGTCTCTTTCCTGTTCTGGTATGTTGTTCTTTTTTTCATTTCCAGAAATTCTGACATTAAAAATCCAACTTTTCCATAATATTTTTGATCTTCCTTCATCATAATTATTCATTTTGCTGTTCTGAATTCTTGCAATTTGGGTTTTCTCCGATTTCTGCAATATCCTCTTGCATAATAAATACAGTTATTATCTCTTGAGTAGAATTTCGGAGCTGATGCTTTGAAATTTTTTGCTGACACCTCTGCATATCTCCTTGGTGGTTTGCTTTTCTCTTTTACCTGATATTCTTGATTTCTCTCTTTATTTGTTTCTTTCTTATTTTGGATTTTTTTTATTACTTGGTTGGTTATTTATTTGATTATGATTCATGGCTACAAGGTGCATATATTTGCATTTTTTGTCGAACTTACATCCTTTTCCTTCTTTTAGGTTTTTACATATTTTTGGATGCAGATCTCTGCAATCATCCCCATATCCATCTAAGTATGTACATTTACCATATATTTCATATTGTTTTGACATATCTTAGGATGTTTGTAGTAACATCTTTCTCCAAATCTGCAATTCCTCTTTTCAAAAGGTTGCAGTTTGTCTTTCTTGTCTATTTTTTCCTCTTTCCCGTCATTGTGTAGATCTGGGTAGAGCCTCTTCGGGATTTGCTTTTCTGTTGTCATATCGTAATTTATTTCTTCGTAGGTATGCTGCTTTATTGCCTCATATGTAGTATCAATGAGTATCTCTGCATCCATACTTTTATCTTGTTCTTTGTTTTCCTTATTTTTTTCTGTCATTTCATTTTTGTTTACTTCTCTTCCGTTTTCCTCTTCTTCTTTTTCTTCTTCTTCTTCCTCTTCCTCTTCTTCTTCATCCTCAACTATTTGACTATTCAATCTTGATTTAATAACATTGTCTATCCATGATAGACATGTTGAACAAAAAATTCTTGTATCTTTTCTCAAATCTTGTATTACCTCAGCACACTGTGGATGGGTCGGAATGTTGCATGCAGCACATTTTCTGATTAGGTTTTGTGGATTGACTATGCTATACCAAACCTTACACAGTTTGCATGCTTTTGGCATTCTTTTTCCTAATGCATCAATTAGGATATTCACAAGATTCACCTTATTCATTTTCTTTGTCGGAATATGTTGGTTTATGTATATTTTCTTATGAGTCTCTTGACCACTTGGATTTTATTTGGAACTTCTTCAATTATTTTCAAGATGTTTTCATTAGATTTGTTCCAGTTTGAAGGATTATATCCTTCTAATATATCTATGAATGCTTTTTGTATCTTTTTTTGGGTTAGGACTGTTGCTGATTTCATAGATGAGAAATGCCAGTTCCCTTCCTTGCTACCTCATCGTATTGCGAATCTGCTAAACACGCTAAATTACGCCACCTCTTCCCGCAGTTGGAACTTACTGCCATCTTGTTCTGATTTATAGTATTACACTTGATAAACTAACTTAGAAGACGCTTTATCCTACTATTTTCACACTAATCTTATCACCGATAGTTCACGAACACTTCTAGATATTTCTCAAATTCTAGTCGTATGTTAAACTTGTGATATCTGTTGATTAATCTGACTTCACGCGGTACGTCTCACCAAGCAAGATGGCTACTACGAGAGAGAGAGGGGAGAGCATGATAGGAAGATGTAAGTTTTAAATGCAAAAACGGAGAGAGAGAGAGAGAGAGAGAGAGAGAGAGAGAGAGAGAGAGAGAGAGGATGGTTGGGTGGAAAATAGGATAATGTGACAATATAAGCTAGATATAAACTGGAGAGAGAGAGAGAGAGAGAGAGAGAGAGAGAGAGAGAGAGAGAGAGAGAGCATGATGGGAAGATGTAAGCTTTAGATACAAAAACAAAGAGAGAGAGATAGAGAGAGAGAGAGAGAGGGGGGGGGGGGTTTAATCCTTAATGTAGGCGTCCGAGGGCGGGTACGGGCAAGCCAAGTAATTAAGGCCTTGTGTGCATAACCTGAGAGAGGAGAGAGAGAGAGAGAGAGAGAGAGAGAGAGAGAGAGAAACGCCTGACGGCCCCTGCATCTTCGGAACCAAAGGACGGGAATATTCGTTAAGGGAATATCGATTAATACACCGTCGTCGTAGTCGGCGGCCCCGTCCCGGAATCGGGCTTCTATTTGTTAGTCAAACAAACAGGAGGAAGGTGCGAGGGAGGGAATGCGATGAGGGGGGGGGCGAGGGGTTGGAGGTCTTAGAAGCCATTTCTTAAGGGGGGAGGGAGGGGGGTTGGGTACACAGACCTCGAGAACTACGATGCTTTGAAGTTGATGAGAGTCATACTTGGGCTATGATGATTCAGTGATTGGTTTCCATCTTTTTCTCTTCTTCTGCCATTTGGATCATTCCTTGATTAGCGTCTTATTATTTTTTATTTATCAGTTTATTTGTTTACCCTGCTTTATTAAGCA
>NC_061090.1:58500617-58520617 GCF_015104395.2 Macrobrachium nipponense | reverse complement strand
GAATACTGGTGAATGGCAATATTAATGCTTTTACTGGTGACACTGGAGATATTTTACGGAGATATTTTCCGGAGATATTTACGGGAGAATTACTATGGAGAATTATTATTGAGGATTATTATCATTACCGGAGATATTTATGAGGATTCTATGGGAGTCATGGTGGTAATGATTTTTGGGGAACGTGTCAATGATTTATGGGTGGTGATAACAATTTCTGGTGAATTTTGGTGAATTTAATGATAATAATTTTGGTGATACTAGCGAGTATTGATAGTTGATGATTCTGATACTTGATACTACTGATACTGGCGAGTTCTGATATTGGTGTTATTTTTTTATACTAACATGGGTGTTGTAATGAATATTAAGGGTGGTGATGTTTGTGGATATGGGAGGAACTAACCACAATGTTAGTTTTCTTTTTTTTATGAGTTCAGCAGATAATTGCTTGAAGTCTACGTGAGTTACAGATGTTACAGGTGTCACGGGAACAGTTAACAGTGCCATTAGTTTTTCTTTTTCCCTTTTTTGGACGTTAGCCATCACTGAGGTAAGATTGTTTTATCATGGGCGAGTTTGAATTTATTTTTCTCTCAGGACAGTTTGTGTGAATTTTTTAATATCTCAGTTCGTGACTTGGAGTCATTGTTCGGGAATGTGTTTATGATTTCAGCCGTTTGATGCTGCAGAGAGATTTATGGGAGAATTTTTGCATTTTTTTGAATGTCTACATAATGGCACTACACCTTTTTTTCTGGATATTTGTGTTCCGGGAACTGTTGGCCTCTCACACAATTGTGTTTGTTGCATCTTTGCCAGAGATAGGAAACTTGATTAAGTTTCTAGTGGCTAGTGCAGTAGTGAATATGGGGAAGTCTTTGCTTAGGCACTTTTGGATTTGGAGTTTTGTTATAATGAGTTATGGCACACTGGTGATTTTTTTTCTAGAATTTCCTGGGCAATTTTACTTGCTGGGTTTTGCCCTTTCTCAGCAGTTATGCTAAACAGAGAGTGTAACTTTGAGCTCCTTAGAGAGGCTTTTCGGGGTTATTTTCCTGGAGAATTGGAGATATAATATTTTGGCCATTTGATTTTTTTTTTTTTTTTAGCGTATTAGCTAGATGCTTTGAGTGCATTTTTTGGGGACAGATTTTCACTTTTTGATGACCCTGCTTGGAGATATAATATATTTTTGGAGACTTGCTTATTCCACATGGGGTTATTAGTCAAATGGAGGGAATTATTTATATTGTCTGGGTGGTATTATTATTAACATGGTGTTATATGGGGATGGCACTGATCTTTGGGGTGACTTTTTTTTGTGGTTATGATTTATTTTCCTGGGGTTTTACGAGCCAAAAGAGAGGGGGTACTGGTTTTTTTTGGGTGTGGTGGCTCTTAAGAGGCGAGTGGCATTACTGTGTTGCAGTTTTATGAGTCCTTATGGAGATGTTGCATTTTTTATATTCACCAGTGGGTTATTTTTGGTGGCATATGATTGTGGTGAGTTTACCGTAGTTTATATCCCAAATAGGTGATAATTTTTTATATAATTGAGTAATATTATGGGGGAGTTATGTCTTTGAAGGACAATTTTTGGGCAACATTGGAGACAATTTTGTGAAATGTGCTTATGTGGTGTCAGTATAGAATTTTTTTGGAGAATCATGGGTTTTCTGATGTTGCAAGTCTGACTAGACATTTCAATACTGCAGTTCGAGCACCTGACGTGTTCACAGGTGGATTTTTGCTGATAATGCTGTGATGAGTCCAGTTGCTGACTCTTTTCCTTCAGTGTTGATTGCTTAGAGTTTTGCACTATTCTGAGAGACGCATTTCACAGAGATGTATCTACATAAGGGGATTGTTTCCGGTCGTTTCCGATCGATGAAATTGTTGCGACGACAAATTCCGTAAAGATACATATTGCATTCATGAGGGAGATGCCGGATTATGTATATTATATATATTATGTACTCTGTGATGGGAAAGTTCACTTGTTATTATTGTTATTATTATTTTTTTTTCTTTTATGTTCTTTTCCTACGAGATTTGTTGTAATTGGGGTTAAGCTTTAAATGGCATTTCTGTTTTGGATGGGAGGTATGATTTGTCGGGTTTTTGTAAATTACGTTTCGTGGAGATTAATTATGTAAGCAGTAAAAAGTTCTTACTGATTTTGTGGGTTACTGAAATATCAGAGCCTGAGAGAACATTTTTGGTGATAATCTTGGGCTGGGTTTGTTAAGCTTTATTTTTTTTATTTTATTTTTTTTTTGAGAATTAAGTTGGAGAATTTGATATTTTCTTTATGGGGTTATGAAAGTGATTTGTGATTTAGTGATCCTATGGAGTTCCTTCACGAGTTGTAGTTAGGAATTAGTTCAGTGGTCATATTAATGGGGTTAATTTGGGAGACGTTCAGTTAGTATTTTCTTAGAATTTTTAGGTCATTATTTGACAGAAGTATGTCTGGGGTTAATTTTTCTTTAGTTGACCGATGACATGACTGACATACTGAAACACCATAAACATCGTTCCCCAACGCTAGCAAGAAGCCCATCAGCCGTTGCAGAGATGTTGCTGATGTTTGCCCACATACGAGAAATTCTACGAGTCTATGGGGTTCTACAGCACTTTTGGACTACAGGAGTCATCAGTTGTCTTCCACGGGGAGATGTTTCGCCTTTCTACAGCGTGTTTCACGTGTCTGTACAGCTGCTGACCAATCACATACACGGGAGCGTGCGAAAGTTCAAGATGAAGAAATGTTTTTCTACAATCAGTATTTTACTGCAAGAGACGTGCTGTTATCATAGTGTTTTATGAGCCAGCCAATGTGTTTTTTTTATATGTATAACCTGTTTTATGTGAGCTATGGCTAGGCTGGTGCTAGCAGAGAGGTGGCTGAGCAATCTGTAACATAAAGAGGGGGATTTGCTATGATATATTTTAAATAATATATAATGTGATATGCTATGACATTTCTTAGAATGTAGAGAATCAGCAATTTAACTTCCCTGGAGACAGAGTGTTTGAGTGACAGTTTAGGAATGCTAACGCATCTTTCTTTGGGTGGTGTGATCAAGAGTGCTGTCTTAGCAAATCAGTGCCTTATTCTGTCGCTATGAGAGCTTGATGTAGAGGTGACTTTGAAACTGGTCTTAAGCAGTTTATGGGAGTGAACATTGAGTGGGGGTTCGTACGTATGTGTGCGCACTTTTCCCCTAACATAATGAAATGTAGGCTTATCATGAAGGGGAGATTATTAGAGAGAGAGAGAGAGAGAGAGAGAGAGAGAGAGAGAGAGAGAGAGAGAGAGAGAGAGAGAATGTTACCAGTTGTCTTTGGCCGCTCTTGGTTCATCGCTACATTTTAGAATAACGAGATAATTGACCATCTCGTTATTATATATATATATATATATATATATATATATATATATATATATATATATATATATATATATCTATATATATATATAAATTTCTGACTTATCTCGAGATCGAACCCAAGTCTCTCAGATGAGGGGTCCCGGCATTACCAATCAACCCACACAGTTCACATAAGAAGTTAGAACCTAGGTACTTCTCTTCCGGATGTAAGTATGTATGTACATATACTAGATGTGTTTGTGTGAGTGTGTGTATGAACCAAAGAAACTTACCGTCCACAGTTAACGAAACCGGCAGAAATATCTTGGGGCTGGTAGACACCTGACATTCGTAAACTCCGGCGTCTCTGAAAGTAACTGGGTTGATTTCCAGGTACCAGTCACTGCTCTTTTCCGGATGGTACACCTGTTGGCGAGATGGGAGAAAGTTGTATTGTACGCTTATCTCGTCTTAAATATATATATATATATATATATATATATATATATATATATATATATATATAGTATATATAAATTGAAGTGATTCTTGTCATTTTTAAAAATGTTGCAAGTGATTCTTGTTATTTTCAAAACTGTTAGCAGTGGTTCTTGTCATTTAAGAAAAAGTTATGATTCTTAAATTTTTTCAAGTTATAAATGTCATGTTAAAAATTTATGAATGATTCTTGTCACCATTAAAAATGTTATAAATGATTCTTATTATTATTATTTAAAAAAATTATTATTATTGTCCTAATTAGTATATTATTTTTGTCCTAATTAGTATAAGTATGAATAATTCTTGAAATTATTAAAAAAGTTATGTGATTCTTATTAGTATTAGGCAAAATTATAATTGACTGTCATTATTAAAAAAGTTATAAGTGAGTCCTATTACTACTAAAAAAATTATAAGTGATGCTTGCCTCACTTACCAAAAGTATAAATAATTCTTGTCATTATTAAAAATGTTATAGCGACTCTCATAATTATTACAAAAACTATATAAATGATTCTTTCCATAATTAATACAGTTATGACTCTTGTCATTATTAAAAAAGTTATAAGTGATTCGTAATAATACTATTAGGATAATTGTATACGACCCTTGTCCTAATTAACAAAGGTATAAATGATTCTTGTCATTATTAAAAAAATATCAATTATTCTCGCTATCTCATCATTTTTCACGTCTTGTAAATCATTATTATTCCTGTAATACTTATTAATCATTGGGAATACTGCCTAATTATATTGTATTATATCATAATAGATATTAATATCATTATGGCTGCTCAGATCAGCCTCAATAAGGGATACTGAAGCTCTGATATCCATATCGTCCCAAAAATATTTCGTATCTCATTTTATCCCCCAATTATCTTCAAAGTACCTCGTGATGCAGCGTTACCCTTTAACCTCGAAGAAGAAGAAGAAGAAGAAGAAGAGGAGGAGGAGGAGGAGGAGGAGGAGGAGGAGGAGGAGGAGGAGGAGGAGGAGGAGGAGGAGGAGGAACTTGTAATAACCCAAGGCACCTTTCCCCCACGGCAGCTACTTCAAACAATAACAAGGATTCTGAATTCGCTTTGATGAAACGTAAGAGGGAAAAGAATGATTAAACTATTAACTTTGATATGGGAATAATCCCACGACTGTGGCTCCCTTAGAAATCTAATTATTCATTTCACATAGATTTATTTTTATCGCGGTGATTCTGCATTATGTAGCTGACTGATAATGATTATGAAGGGAAATATTACGCTTAATAAGTAATTAGGTGTAGTTATTATTTTAACAGTTATCTCAGATAAGGTTAGCATACTGCAAGAGAGTATGTATAGTCTCCAGTTAAAGGAAATCCTTTGTAAGTGAAAAAATAATAAGAAATTCACATTTTTTAATGGTACACACGCACACACACACACACACACACACACACACACATATATAATATATATATATATATATATATGTATATCTATATATAAATATATGTATATACATATATATAAATATATAAACATATATATAATATATATATATATATATATATATATATATATATATATATATATATACACATACATAAATACATATGGCATATAGCATACAAACATTACATATGGCATATATACACATATATATATGTTATATATATATATATATATATATATATAATATATATATATATATACACATACATACATACTTATGGCATATATGCATACAAACATACATATGGCATATATACATATATATATATATATATATATATATATATATATGTATACATACATATATATAAAGTATATATAAATGTAAATTATATATATATATATATATATATATATATATATATATATATATATATATATTTATAGGAAGTCAGTCCAACGAGATATAGTCCTTAACTTAGAACCAGAGTGTTTTAATAGGCGCCATTTATACTTGAGACGTATCGTTTTAACAGAAAGAATTTATTACATATATATATATATATATATATATATATATATATATATATATGATACACACACACATATATACATGTGTGCGTAATGTTTGTAAACATAAACATCTCTAGACGCAATCAAAACCCACTCACCTTAAAGCGGTCGTCGCTTGTATACGTGAAAATGCCCACCGTCAGAATGTGCAGGTCCCGCTGTCTTATCCAGGACACCTGCGGGAGAGGCGAGATCGTTCTGAAGTTTGAAGTATTCCTCGAAAAGTTACACAAGACTCTTAACGTTCACGAGAGAGAGAGAGAGAGAGAGAGAGAGAGAGGAGAGAGAGAGAGTACAGGTATTAATCAGTGGGTCCCACTGATAAGATACCATAAGATACTGCTAAGGAGATACCATGCTAAGACCAATTTGTTTATATATATATATATATATATATATATATATATATATATATATATATATATATATATATCCACATTGAGAGAGAGAGAGAGAGAGAGAGAGAGAGAGAGAGAGAGAGAGAGAGAGAGCTCAATACTTCATTATGACAATTTAATTTTTCTCTCAAGCAAGGAAAAACCTTATTAGAGAGAGAGAGAGAGAGAGAGAGAGAGAGAGAGAGAGAGAGAGAGAGAGAGACTCCCTAGTTTACAATGAAAATTTAATTCGCCTTCTTTCAATAGGGCGTTTCAAACTAGGAAAAAACCTTATTATCGGAGAGAGAGAGAGAGAGAGAGAGAGAGAGAGAGAGAGAGAGAGAGAGAGAGAGAGAGAGAGAGAATTATTCAAATATCCAGAATATAAGAAAGGCAGCCCAGTTCCCAAAATTAGCATAAAAAGGCCAGATGAGAAATGAATCCATCAATGTCTGAACAGTTCGCTTTCTATATCTTCTGCATAAAAGAAAACGGGACTCAAAGAAAATGGGAACAGAGGTTAGGAACTTCAGAGTCGTTTTCTTGAAACTCATTTAATTTAAAACAACAACAACAGCGGCAAAACAACAGTATGATAAGCAACAAAAAGAAAATAAATAAAGAAAAAATAGAATCCTATTCAGCAACAACAAGAATAGCATGAGAACAAATAAAAAAAAAATAATAACTAAAAACAACAACAGGCCACTCATAAATCAACAGCAAACAATAAAAGCGGTAAAACAACAAAATAAATGCTAAAAATAACAAAAACAAAACAACAGAAACGTAATGCATATCAACAACAATGACAAAATTGGTAAAACAACTTCCAAAAACAGCAAAAAAAAAACAACAACATGAAACTCACATCCATGATAAAGAAAACAACAAGAAACTCAAAGCAGGAACAAAAACAACGGCCGAAACAACAGTGGAAATTGTAAAAAAAAATGACAGCAAACTCGAAACAGACACAACAATGGAAATAAAAAAAACAAAATCCACACTAACACGAATAACAGCAGCGGTGAAACAACATCCAAAAAACAGCAAAACAACTTAAATCGCAACAAAAACAACAAACAACAACAACATCGAAGAACTCTCATCCTCAAAAATCCAGATTAGCAAGAATAACAAGAGCGGTGAAACAACGTCGAAACAACAGCAAAACAACGGAAATCGCAACAACAACATCGAAGAACTCACATCCTCCTGCTCAATGTTGAAGACGGTGCAGGGCAACATGGCCTTCTGCCCAACTATGACGGTGACGTTCTTCTGGGTATCTGGGTGGAAATACGCCCTGTCGGTCTGGGGCCTCCCCCAGGTGATCCTCTTGGGGTCAGGCTTCCCCCCTCCCACACCCCCACCCCCGCTCATCTTCCTCCTCTTCTGCTCTTCTTCTTGTTCGCGTTCTTCCTGCTGGCGAGTCTTCTTCTTCCTTTCTGCTTTGGTCTCCTCTTGCCGACTCTCTTCCATGCCTGGTTTGGGGGAAGGAAACAAATTTTGAGATTTTTTTGAAGGGGAAAAAGATTTTGAGATTTTTTTTATTTTTTGAAGGAAGAAAAGCTGATTGTTTTGAAAGGCAAAAAGATTTGGGAAGGACAAACATTTGAGATTTTTTTTTGGAAGGAAAAACTTGGAGATTTTTTTGAAGGGAAAAACTTTTGGGAAAGTAAACAAATTAAATTTGAAAAATTTTTAAATTTTTTTCGTAGAGGGAAAATTTGAGATTTTTGCAATGAAAAAATTTGAGATCTTTTTTGAAGGAAACATATTTGAGATTTTTTGAAAAGGAAAAATTTTGGAGAAGGGAAAAAATTTGAGATGTTTTGGAAGGAAAATATTTTGAGATTTTTTTGAAGGGAAAAAATGTTGATATATTTTTGAAGGGAAAAAATTGAGATTCTTTTAAGGGGAAAATTTTTTATGAAGGGAAGAAAATTTTGTGGAAGCAAAAAAAATTTTAGGTCTTTTTCTAGTGAAGAAAACTTTGGGGGAGGAAAAAAAAATTTGAGTTTTTTTTAAGGAAAAATAATTTTTTTGAAGGAAAAACGTTGAGAATTTTGAAAGAAAAAAAATTGAGATTTTTTGAAGGACAAATTTTGAGATTTTTCTAAGGGGAACAAATTAAGATTTTTTACTGGAAAAATTATGAGATTTTATAAGGGAAATATTGAGACTTCTTAAGGGAAAAAATTACGAGATTTGAGATTTTTCCAGGGAAAAAATTATGAGATTTTTGAAAGGAAAAAAATAAAAAGATTTTTTTAAAAGAAAAAATTTTGATGTGCTTCAAGAGGAACAAAATTTTGAGATTTTTTTTAGGGTAAAGGAAAAAATAATGTGAGATTATTTTCCCCCTTTTTTCCAGGGCAAAAATATTAAGTAATGCCTACAAAGCACCACGTGAGGTGCGCATTTAATTACATTGCACAATCTGTTCATCAAAACCTAATGAAGTTGGAACTTGGTAGCAAATTAGTTTAATGAAGCATCCTAATTGTACTTTGGGCGTGGGAGACACAATGAGAATATTTTCAATTAGATTCTAAGGTTAATTTTTAAGATATGGCGCCCAGCTTTTTTTCAGGGAAGTCCCCGGTGGGGTACTCGGATACAGTTCGGGAATGTACAACCGGGTATAATATAATGATTTAAAATCACAGCGGACGAACTTTCCCTATCAAAAAGGTAATTGACGAGGTGCTGACTCAGACACTCGATAAGTTATTCGTCCGTCCTTCCGCCCTTTTTCTGATCATTATTCCATCTTCTTCAATTTTGTCAGTTTTCTCTTCATTCTTTCTATTTCTCCCTCATTTACTCTTTTCCGACTTCCGGCGGGTATTTTTTTTTTATTATTATTATTCTTTCTCCCTCTTCTTCTTACTCATTTTTCTTTTTGCAGGAATGAAAGTGAATGCATAAGTCCCGGAACGGTCGATCAAAACCATCATCATTAAATGCCTGTGGTGATGGTGACATAGATTATAATCGCATTAGAGAGAGAGAGAGAGAGAGAGAGAGAGAGAGAGAGAGAGAGAGAGAGAGAGAGAGAGAGAGAGAGAGAGAGAGAGAAGAGGTTGGTATAGTCTTGCCTCTTTATTATTATTATTTATCATTAGAGAGAGAGAGAGAGAGAGAGAGAGAGAGAGAGAGAGAGAGAGAGAGAGAGAGAGAGAGAGCATTCTCTACTTATAAGTGTACTCGGGACCTTTCCATATTCTGGAATACCAAACTTTGTGGGCTCGAACTTTTCCAAGAAGCTTTGAGGAGTGTTAATAATTTCTCCTCGGTTCTAGTCACAATTCCAGCTCTCCATATTCAATCAGAAATGAATGAGAAACGAGATACAGAGTTGATGAAAAGTATATCTTGTCAACTTTCTGTCCATCATGAAGTAATATTACTTTTTAGATTTAAAAAAGAATAGTAAAACATGATGGGAGAACCTTTGGGAACTGATAATATCTGAATATGAACATTAAGAAATGTACTCAATGAACAAAGCATACCAAACGTATCAGTGAACAAATGTACACACGTAGGGAATGTACCCAATACAAAATATACCAAATTACCAAAGAACAAATTATACCCATGTGGCAAATGTGCCAAATGAACAAAATATACCAAATGTACCACTGAACTAAATGTACCCAGTGTATTTAATACCCCCACTGAATAAATGGTTCCAGTGGACAGTATACATAAAAAAAAGATGAATGGGTGAAATATATCCAATTATATAACTCAAATAACCCATTTGTATCCAGGTATAAGTATCCACAAGGTCAAAATGTACTTAAATGTACTCAAATGTACTCAAGTTTCAAGTGCCAAGTGACTAACAGTGAACGTGAGTACTACTGGTCTCTCCAAATGTACCAAGATGTACTCAAATACACTCACTTCACATAAAGAGTAACTAAAAGTGTACATGAGTACCCCTGGCCTCTTCTGAGATGTAATCAAATGTACTCACTTCACGTGCGAAATGACTAATAGGGTACGTGAGTATCACTGGCCTCTCCACATATACTCAGATGTACTCAAATGTACTCAATACAAATATAATATGAAGTGACTAACAGTGTACATGACTACCAATGGCCTTTCCACGTGTACTCAAGTGTACTCACTTCACATAAGAGTAACTAAAAGTATACATGAGTACCAATGGCCTCTCCAAATATACTCAGATGTACTCACTTCACATACGAAGTGACATCTTGAAGCTTAATCACAAGATTATGAACGTCATTGATCTAAGAGGAAGTGGGGGGTGAGGGGGTGGAGACATTTTGAAGCAAAAATACGATTCGGATCATCGTTGTTTTCATGGGGACAACTTGAAAAAAATGGCGGGGGCTGGGGGTGGGGTGGGTGGGTGGGGGCGGGTTAGTTGCGCTGTTTTTGCACCTTCGGAGTGCCCCTACTTGGTAGGAATGAATTACATAAGACATTTTTTATTTATTTTCATACTGACGCTGCCCTTATTTTTTTTTATCTAGACTCTCTCTCTCCTCTCTCTCTCTCTCTCTCTCTATGATTCCTCAGTTAGTTACGAAGATATTATTTTTCAGCTGGTATGATATAAATACATACATACATACAACATACACATACTATATATATATATATATATATATATATATATGTGTGTGTGTGTGTGTGTGTGTATTATATATATATATATATATATATATATATATATATATATATATATATATATATATATATATATATATATATACATATATGAGTTTTACTTCCAATAACGACGTTGTGTGCATTTATATGTATATATAGGTATATGTATGCATGTACATACAAACAAACATACAATACACATATACGTACATTATTCTTCCCGTGTGCGTCGACCTCAGGCTAAGTAACTTCCCGTAGCGTCCAAAACCCAGCTCTTTGTGCTTCCCAGTTATACATTGATTTCGTACGTGGTGGCGTGTTTCGTATTTCATTCCCCAAATTACTGGAAAATATACGCTTGTATTGACAGGCACAAAGCACATATATACCATCCCACATATACCTTCCCACTTCACACATATATATATATCCGTGCGAATAGCCACTTATCTCTGGTTACACGTACGTGCAAATAGCTGGTTATTCAACGGGCACACGGAAGTCTAAACAGCAACGGCACTTGCAAAATGCAACGTTGCACAAAAAATAATTATGATACCAGGTTTCTGAGTTATGGAATGACGTCATGTGCATTCAGTATAACAGCCGAAAAAGAATTGTCTTTACAAAAATGTAACAGACATTGAAGAGTGAGCCTAAGACTATATTTTTCTTCTTCTTCTTCTTCTTCTTCTTCTTCTTCTTCTTCTTCTTCTTCTTCTTCTTCTTTATCTTTGCCCATTCCCACATGGGGTCGCTGTTTCCTATCTCCATTTATTATAAAAAATTTATAAAGCATATCTGAGAGAGAGAGAGAGAGAGAGAGAGAGAGAGAGAGAGAGAGAGAGAGAGAGAGAGAGAGAGAGAGAGACGTCCTCAGACTGACAGAGTCTTCAAAATTTTAGTCAAGTTATGCACAATAAAATAAAGGATTAATGAAACTGGATAACAAAAAATGATTACGAAAATATGCATAAATAAAAGTAGAAAATTAATATATATATATATATATATATATATATATATATATATATATATATATACATATATATACACATATATATGCACACCATACACACACACACACACACACACACACACACACACACATATATATATATATATTTATATATATATATATATATATATATATATATATATATAAACAGATCAATAAGAATGTGTTTTTTTCCAGTTTCAAAGTTCGACACAGATCTGATGTCACGCCTCTCTCTCTCTCTCTCTCTCTCTCTCTCTCTCTCTCTCTCTCTCTCTCTCAGCTTCCTCATTCAGTTACGTAGATATTATATTACCTTATTATTCAGCAGGCCTATATGTATGTATGTATATATATATATATATATATATATATATATATATATATATATATATATATATATATATATATATATATATATATATATTGTTACTTCCATATTATAACTACGGTAAGGTGGGTGTTGTAAAATAAACCTTATGTTATTTCAGGAATCCTCCTATGATGTGATACTATACAAACAACGCTGAAACAAGCAGACAATACAAAATTACGAACAATGCACACAGCGCCAGAGCAGTTATCATTGTCTACAGTAGGAGTGTCCTATATGCCGTAACCTGATCTGAGCGTATTGTTCCCCGGGCTAAACCAGGCCATTTGCCCTAACGAACGTTCAGAACCTTGGATCCAGCGTGATCACGTTAACAGCATCTGCTGGCCAATCAGCTCAGAGATGTGAAGCTCCTTTTATACACATGACCCCTATATAACACGTTGTCTACCATGTTGCACTGCATAGGTGCTACTCAACACTCAAGGTTCATTGCAGCGTCCCTTCCTAAGGCTACTGCAGCCCTTTTCAGTCCTTTCAATACAAGCTGCGTCCATATTCTCTTTCTCCCATGTCGAGAAACTGAAACCAAACACATACAGGAAACAGAAGACCATTAGAGAAACTGACATTGAACAGACACAGGAAACAGAAGACCATTACAGAAACTGACATTGAACAGACATAGGAAACAGAAGACCAAAAGAGAAACTGAAATCAAACAGATACAGGAAAGAGAAGACCATTAGAGAAACTGACATCAAACAGATACAGGAAACAGAAAACCAGTAGAGAAACTGAAATCAGACACACGAGACAGAAGACCATTAGAGAAACTGACATCAAACAGACTCACGAAACAGAAGACCAGTCGAGAAACTGTAATCCAACAGATACAGGAAACAGAAGACCAATAGAGAAACTGAAATCAACAGGAAACAGAAGACCAATATAGAAACTGAAATCAACAGGAAACAGAAGACCAATAGAGAAACTGAAATCAACAGGAAACAAAAGACCAATAGAGAAACTGAAATCAACAGGAAACAGAAGACCAGTCGAGAAACTGTAATCCAACAGGCACACGAAACAGAAGACCATTACAGAAACTGAAACTGCCCTTGTGAACGAGAATGGGAGAAGAGAGAAGAACAGATGAAACATTATATATATGGAGACGGTGGCACTAAAGAAAATGTACGACTTCTCGAGCTCTTGATGTCACCTCTTTGTTCCTCACAAACTGTCCAATATTTTCCAAACGTTTCCTTTGAAAATAAACATAAATATCAACTCAGAAAGTAGGTAAAAAAATAAGGTCCAGAATATTCATATATTCCCTTCCCACCTTGAATTTATGAACAATTAAAATACTATATGAAGGAAGGAAAGGGAATATAGTTTTTCTACCAAAGTAGAATACTTACAAATTATTATTATTATTATTATTCAGAAGATGAAGAACGCTATTCATATGGAACTAGTCCACCACACGGTCCATTGAATTCCTATTCAATTTCCAAAAAAATATGGTCTTCACAGAAAGAAGTAACAGAAGGTAATGGAAGATACAGAAAGAAGACATCATTTATTAAAAAAGAAACATAAACAAAAACATCAATAAAAAATAATAGAACAAGCTCAACAAAGGGACCACTTACTTGAAATTCAAGCTTCCAAAGAATATTATAGTGTTCATTAGAAGAAAGTAATAGAAGGTAGTGGGAGATACAGAAAGAAGAGATCACTTACTAAATTAATATACCAATAAACAATCAACATCATTATTATTACTCTGAAGAGGAACCCTATCCATAAGGAATCAGTCCACCACAGGGGTCACTGGCTTGGAATTCATCCTTCTAAAGAATAATGGGAGGTACTTATTGAAAAAAAATTAGATAAAAGTGTAAGTAAATCGTTAAAATCTAAAGAAGCCCTTTTTAACTCGATTCCTCTGCATCTGAATAAACGAATGAAAAAAGAAAAATAGGATTAAGAGGAAGTGGAAAACGACGAGCACAAAGAAAATCAAACTAATTTTTCATTAGCAAGTTTTCCAGGCGGCTCTCTAGAGGCAAAATAAACACTTGAAGAGGAATAAGAGAAGTTAAACGCTGCTTCTTCTTCTTCTTCTTCTTCTTCTTCTTCTTCTTCTTCTTCTTCTTCGTTTACTACTACGTCTTTTCTTTCGCATTCTTTTATTTCGTTTACTTCTTTCTTAGTCTTCTTCTTTTTCTGCTTCTTCTATTTTTCTTTCGTTTTCTTCTTCTTCTTCTTCTTCCTTCGTTTACTTCTTCCTCTTCTTTTTCTTCTAATTCTCTCCTTCTTCTTCTTCTCTCTAGCTTTCTTCTTCTTCTTTTAATTATCTTCTTCTTAATTTTCTTCTTCTGCTTCTTCTCTTTCGTTTACTTCTTCTTCTTCTTCTAATTCTCTTCTTAATTTTTTCTTCTTTCTTCTTCTTCTTCTTGTTTTATCCAACACCAGAAAACAATGGGACCAACGAAAACGAGTGCTTTCCTAAGCAAGTAAACCCACGTTTACGACTTTTGTCTCACCCGGAGAGAGAGAGAAGAGAGAGAGAGAGAGAGAGAGAGAGCTACAACAGTGCAGGGCCAAAAAGCTTTTCGAAACAAGGGAATAGAAGGGCCTCTGGATATTTGTTTTTCATTTTGCATTGTTAAGGATAAGTGATCTCTCTCTCTCTCTCTCTCTCTCTCTCTCTCTCTCTCTATGTAGGCATTCAGGCCAAGAGTAAAAATAAGGCTGATCTTTTAGTGTGAAAAATGAGAATTCTCTTCCTGGGATATTTGTTAGTGTATATATACCTACAATGTTGACTTTTGACTCTTCCCAATTATATTATGCATTTTTATACATTGTATCTATTCTAATTCCTTCATTTCGTAAATTTATTTTTTTCAACATTGCTTCATTTAAATTTTCACAATTTCTTTTCAACGGCTCTTTATTTTTATTTTCGAGGATGTTGTGCAATTGGAACTTAAAAATTTTGCTTACATTTTATCTATTTATCTATTCAATTATTTATAGAATTATTTAATTATTTCTAAAAACTTATCGTTTCTTCCTGTATTTCATAATATCTTCTGTTGTTTGTTTCAAATAATAATAATAATAATAATAATAATAATAATAATAATAATAATAATAATAATAATAATAATAATAATAATAATAATATTCTTTACGAGATGGAATTTCACGTTAGTGGCCCCTGTGGTGAGTTTGTTTCACATGATCAGGGTTCATCTTCTGAATATCAAAAATTTTGAAGACTAGAAGTTACTCCAAAGAATGACAGCAAGCGATGATATCCTTTGAAGTCCAACAAGGACAAAGAATTATTATTATTATTATTATTTTTTTTGGTGGGGATAAAGTATTATTATTGTTGTTGCTGTTGCGGCTGTTGTTGTTGTTCAGAAGATGAACCCTATTCACATGGAACAAGCCCACCACAGGGGACACTGATTTGGAATTCTTGAAGCTTCCAAAGAATATTACAGTTAATTTGAAAGAAATTACAGAAAATACGAGAAGAACAGACGCTTATTAGACAAGAAAATATCACGTAACAAATATTCTTACTAATCTGTTGGGGAAATATATACAAGGGCCTAGAAGATCCCTTGAAATACATTTTAGTAGAGGCACTATTACCACCCTGCATCCGGGGAAGGTGGGCGTCAGGTAATTTCTGAATGAGGAGAAAAGGTATTTGATCAGAATGTCACTGGAAAAGGCAATACTGAATTGAACTCTTCTTCAACTGGACTCTGTTTGTAAAAAATGACAAAAATAATAATAATAAAGGGTGGGGGGGAGACTAATACAAAATAAACTTATTTCAGTATATATGTTTCTGTGTTAGTTGGGTACTTTAGTTATATATTTAAATGTCATGTTAGTAATTACCGATGGGTGCTTTAGTTATTCATTTAAATGTCATGTTAGTAATTCCCGATGGCCTATGTCAATGCCATAGTATCCACGGAACAGAAATAAGAAGAAATAAGAAGAAATTAGAAGAAATAAAATAAGGGAGGAAGATCAAATCAAAAAGGAAAGAAGAAAAAAAGATTAAATACAAAACAGAATAAAAGGGGGAAGTTTGAAACGAAACGAGGAAAGAAAAAAAAAAGGAATTTTACATCAATCATTCGACAGGATATTGAATTGGAGTAAACAACGAACTTTTACAATGGGCTGAAAAAAAACTGCATTTTGAGAGATTTCCTGCCGTACAATTTCATTTCTCCATTACAGTCTTTTACAGAGATATAGTGAGTGTTCGACCCTAGCATATGAATATATATATATATATATATATATAAATATATACTATATATGTATATATATATATATATATGTAGAATATATATTATAATATATATATATATATTATATATATATAATATATATATATATTTTATATGCATATATATACATATATGTAATATATATAATATATAAGTACTATATTAATATATATATATATATATACGTACTACTATATATATATATATATTAATATAATATATATATATATATATATATATATATATAACATCGTCGGAGTATACCCGAGAAGGTAACAGAAAGGAACCCTTTTCAATATAAGAAGAAATAAATAAATAAACAAATAAATAAATAATTATAAAAGTGGTAGGAAGAAAGGAAGTACAATACAAAAAATAACCGAGAATTACATTATTTTTTTAATTTTCTGGTTTGTTCAACCTTTGACGATAACTGGGTT
This sequence comes from Macrobrachium nipponense, assembly GCF_015104395.2. NCBI lineage: Eukaryota > Metazoa > Arthropoda > Malacostraca > Decapoda > Palaemonidae > Macrobrachium > Macrobrachium nipponense. The sequence continues at coordinate 58,503,578 of NC_061090.1, read as the reverse complement.
GACTCTGAATGGTTGAGCGTAATGAAATCCTTTCTGCTTTTCAGGTAACGTATTAATAATTTAAAATGTATATTCATATAATACCTATATTTCTGACCCTTTCATTCGTTTCTTTACGCATTAATACATCTATGAACCTATTCATAAAAAAAATCGCCTCTCTCTCTCTCTCCTCGTCCTTTCTGTTTTTCAGGTAATGTATTAATAAATTAAAACGTATATTCATATAATACCTATATTTCTGACCCTTTCATTCTTTACACATTAATATATCTATGAACCTATTCATAAAAAAAAATCCCACCCCCCCGTCTCTCTCTCTCTCTCTCTCTCTCTCTCTCTCTCTCTCTTTCTCTCCTGATTCCCAGGAGCATTTACATTCCCGTCCCTTCCATCTGACTGGAATGACTTCCGGCTGGAATATGAGCTCGACCGTCGCACCCCTGACCCTTTTACATGCTGCTTTACATTAGCCATCCCTGTCATTATTTAAATTTCTCTGCACTCTCTCATTGATTCCAAGATTCTCTCTCTCTCTCTTCTCTCTCTCTCTCTCTCTCTCTCTCTCTCTCTGGGGTTCATTTCCTCTAATTCAGTCTTTCTCAAGTTTTGGGTATAGGATGCCATCTTAAAATTAACTTAAAATGTACATTATTTTTTGCTAAGCAGGTACTTACTACGTCATAAATAAATATTTCTCTCTCTCTCTCTCTCTCTCTCTCTCCATCAGGTATAATGTTAGTTTTGGGGTCTTTGTAGAACATTGATATCTCTCTCTCCCTCTCTCTTTCTCTCTCAAAACAAGTAATATTCATTTTATCAATTTCAAATATCACAATATATAAAACTCTCTCTCTCTCTCTCTCTCAAAATAAGTCATTTTCGTTTTTCGATATTCGAGCATCGAAATAGATAAAGAGCTTCAGTAGTTTATGAAACTCTCTCTCTCTCTCTCTCTCTCGTAAGGGGGAGGAAGACGACGACCCCTCCTCCTCCTTCCTCCTCCTCCTCCTCAATTCCTCTTTATTTCTCGCTCGTTATTTCGCCTCTTTTGACATCCAGGGACCGATAATGACCAGGAAAGATATCTGATCGTAATAAGTTCACTTCGGGGTGTCGCCTCGCCTGCCCCAGGTCCGGCTGGACCCTCTTTTATAACTGTCCCAAAATTTGGCGTGGGACATGGAGAGAGAGAGAGAAGAGAGAGAGAGAGAGAGAGAGAGAGAGAGAGAGAATCAGGTTTTATTACATATTCAATCTCATTATATCATTTGACTCTTTAATTTTACCTATTCATGCTCCTTATATAATTTGACTCTTTTACCTATTCAAGCTCATTGTATAATTAGACTCTAACTTTTATCTACTAAAGATCATTATATCATTTGACTAACTTTTCCACATGCAAGCTCATTATATCATTTGACTCTTTTAACTTTTAACTATTCATGCTCATTGTATAATTTGACTAACATTTATCTATTCACGCTCATTATATCATCTGACACTTTAACTTTTACCTCCTCACGCTCATTATATCATTTGACACCTTAAATCTTACCTATTCACGTTCATTATATCATCTGACACTTTAACTTGGAGAGAGAAATGCGAGTTGCTTTTTGCTTTGAGAGAGAGAGAGAGAGAGAGAGAGAGAGAGAGAGAGTTGGTGGGGATTTCTAGTCATATCCACTTTGCAAGGGAGGGAGTGGGGGGGGAGCAGGGCAGGAAAGGGGACGAGTATTTTGGGGGCCTACAAATGCTGCCTTAAAGCACAAACGTAAATGGCATCCCGTGCATTACAACAGATTCGACGCAAGCAGTCTTGCCACCAATGGAACGGAATGGAATGATAATTCCCATAAGTGCTCTTCCGGGGCCTCTGCAGACAAGCTGAGGACATCGAGATCATTCAGCGACTGCAAGCACACACGCAGTATAAGAGAAATTGTATCGAAGAGGAGGTTTTGAATTGAGCAAGCTCATTTCTGCTTTCAGAGCGCTGAGATTTGGCGCAGAAGAAGACTGAGAGGAAGGGGGGTGTGTGTGTGTATATACACAAGCGGCATATATAATATATATATATATATATATATATATATACATATATATATATTATTAATAGAGAATAGAGAGAGAGAGAGAGAGAGAGAGATCAGAGAAGAGAGAGAGAGAGAGAGACCGAGAGAGAGAGAGAGAGAGAGAGAGAAGAACCCTGTGGAATATAGTTCCTGATATGTGGTTTCATCAATGATATTATCCTTTCTCAAAGACCTAAGGAAACGGTTAATTTTGTCTTGTATTTTCAAAGATATTAAGATAGTCGGGAGTTGCCAATCATTTCGAATTTGTTCCTGTCGTTTAAGATACTTTCCATTTTGGATAAATAGTGGTGTTTATTCAAGATAACTGTTCCCTACCTTTATCGGGCTTGTGACAACGATGTCTTTGGAGAGGATATATATATATATATATATATATATATATATATATATATATACGTATAATGTACATGTGTAATATATATACTCGTAGTGTGTATATGCATATAATATATAAAAAAAATATGACATACACATATATATACATATATATATTTATATAATGTATGCATGCATGTATGTATGTATATATGTAAATATACATAGAAAATATATATATAAATATATAATATACATATATATATATATATACATATATATTTACATATATATATAATATATATATATATATCATATATATATATTTACAAATACACATATTTATATGTATATACACATATATACATAAATACCCATACACATACACACATTCACTCCCTCTTTCACTCTATTGCACCAAAATCTCAGCGATCTGAATGCCAAAATGAGCTACCTACGACCCACTCAAATTCAAAAAAACCCTCTTCGATACAATTTCTCTTATACTGCGTGTGTGCGCGCAGTCGCTGAATGATCTCGA
>NC_061090.1:58487518-58500117 GCF_015104395.2 Macrobrachium nipponense | reverse complement strand
TACCTATACATAGGAGAGATGGGCAAAGTGACATTATTTTATATATATTTGGATCGTACTGTATCAGATGTAATCTGTACTTTGCATGTTCAAGTTCAGTTCTTCCTGAATAATAATAAATATAATATATATATGTATGTATATATATATATATATTATATATAGAAATATATATAGTATATAATTATATATACAAATATATATAGTATATACTATATAGTATATATATATATATATATAGTATATATATATCACCAATATATATGATATATATATATATATATATATACTATACATATATATATATATATATATATATATATATATATATATATACCATATATATATATAGTATATGTATATATATAAATATATATATATATATATATATATATATATATAATATATATGGATATATATATATATATATATATATTATATATACATAAACTATATATATACATATATAGTTATATAACTATATATATATATATATAATTATAGATCATATATACTATATATATAAATATATAATATACTTAATATATATATATATATATGTATGTATAATATATACATATATATAATATATATACATACACATATAGCAAATTATATTTATATTATTCAGGAAGAACTGAACTTGAACATGCAAAGTACAGATTACATCTGATACAGTACGATGCAAATATATATAAAATAATGTCACTTTGCCCATCTCTCCTAAATGTATAGGTACACCCGTCATAACCATAACAATAAACGTGACAATATAATTTTCTAATATAAAATAAAGAATGGGAATCGATCTCCCATAACTTGCGTTTGACTAATAGGAGGATATCATGACGTGAAGTTTGAACTCTGCGAAGTCTGTCTTTTAATATACGGTTTCTGTAATTGTAATTGGCAAAGTCGTATTGAAGGCCGAAATGGATTACCCATGTAAATCAAGCTCGTATACTGAAGGAGAACATTTATTATAGGTATCATACCTCGCGTGGCCTTCGTATAGCCCGTGAGCGAATGGTAGTATACCTGAGTTCACCTGGAATCTTGTGGGGAATGGTGGGGAAATTTAATACCTGATTCACCTGAACAATAACTTGGTGGGGATGGAATGGAATATGAAATTTGGGCCACAGCCAAAGCGCTGGGACCTATGATGATGAGGTTATTCAGCTCTAAAAGGGAAATTGACAAAAAAGGAGGCTATAAATGTGTAACAGGAGGAAAACCTTGCGCAGTTGCACTATGAAACAATAGTTGGAGAGGAAAGTAAGTAGTTAGAGGAGATGGCGACGAACGTTGGTACAGTGAAAAGAACAAAATGGGTTGTAGCTATTTGACCGTAGGGACACCACAAAGAACCTTATTAAGTAATGACTATAGTGCTCTGCGTGAGGAGCACTGACGGCACTACCAACCCCCATCCCTCCGCCGCCCTGGGGGCTGGATCCCTGTGAAAGGAAACAATTGAAAGATGGAACACAGGAGAGAAATCCAGAACCCAACAAGCAGCGGGGAAAAAGAACTATATAAATAACTTAAAAAACAAGTCAAAAGTAGCTACTTTGCTTTTGCATCTTTTATACATAAATAGACGGGGTGGAGATACTTCAAATGGCAACCCCCATCCCCAAACCACCCCCCACCCCTAACCTCCCAAACCCATACTCCCCCCTAACACCCCTCCCCCTTGGGTTTATCTTTTCTTCCGGGCGTCCAAACTCAAGGACGAGTAGTGGAGTGATACACAAACATTATTATCCTGTTTTGAACAGCTCCCGGCCAGACTGGTAAGCAGGTAGATTCGTTTCGCGCTTTCTCTCGCTCTGTACAGAAAATAACATTTCTCTCTTCTTCCCCCCCCTCTCTCTCTTGTTATATCTTTCTCTCTATCTTTTTCCTCTAAATTTTTCTCTGACTCCTCTCTCTGACTAACTCTCTCTTTATCTCACTCCTCCTCCTATCTCTCTCTCAAATCTCTTTTCTCTCCTGATTTTTTCTCTACTCTCTTTCTCTCTGAATTTGTTATACCTTTTTTTCTCTCTCTCTCACTCTCTCACCCACCCCCCACCTCTCTCACTCTTTCTCACCCCCCACCTCTTCTCCCCCAACTCCTTTCTCTCTCTCTCTCCCCGCGTTCATCTTCTTTTCCCGCGTCCTTCGTCCAAAAAGGATCAAGTTACGAATGCAATCCCGCGGATTTCACCTCCACTTAATCAGGTTCCTTGAGGTCTGCAGCGCCCGTTATTCCTCCTTAGGAGAAAACTCACCTCGGAGTTCGCTGGCGGCAACAGGGGAGGAGGCTCAAGATTTGGGGGGGGGTGGGGGGGGGGATGCGGCACTATGCGGTTTGCCCCGTTTATGTGAGACCGATGGATTGGACAGGGATCAGGCTTGGTGGGTAGGTAGGCAGCGAGGTCTCTTGTTCGATTTTGCCGATAAACGGGGTTAATTTGGCACTGATCGTGAGATATATATTTGTTTGGGCATTTGGGGGACTTTGAAACTTCTGTGGGCTTTTGTTTTTTTCTGTTTTTGGAGACAACTTAAGTTGTAATACTGCAATCGCACGAATTAAATGCCTTTCTCTTTTGGTGGCTGGGACCACAAATAAATCCCTATTATTATTATTATTATTATTATTATTATTATTATTATTATTATTATTTGAAACTTGTGTTTTTTTATTTTTTTGAGACAACTTAAGTCGTAATACTGTAATCGCACGAAATAAAGGCCTTTCTCTTTTGGTGGCTGGGACAATAAACAAATTAGCATTATTATTATGATTATTATTATTATTTATTGTTTTTTTTTTTGTTTTTTTGCTCTATCACAGTCCTCCAATTCGACTGGGTGTATTTATAGTTTTGTTTGGGGTTCCGGTTGCATCCTGCCTCCTTAGGAGTCCATCACTTTTCTTACTATGGTTGCCGTTTCTAGGATCACTCTTCTGCATGAGTCGGATCTACTTCAGCCCTCTATTTTTTTTCTAGAATTCCTTGGTCAGGGATCTTGATCGTGCCAATGCTCCTATGATTATGGGTACAATTTCCACTGGCATATCCCATATCCTTCTGATTTCTATTTTCAGGTCTTGATAATCCATTTTTTCCCTCTCTTTCTCTTCAACTCTGGTGTCCCATGGTATTGCGACATCAATGAGTAATACTTTCTTCTTGATTTGGTCTATTTGCACGTATCACCCTATCTATTCTGACACCATAGTCCCAGAGGATCTTTGCCTGATCGTTTTCTATCACTCCTTCAGATTGGTGTTCGTACCACTTATTACTGCAAGGCAGCTGGTGTTCCATGCGAAGGCTCCAGTGGAGGGCTTTTGCTACTGAATCATGCCTGTACTGGTTCTGCGCAAGTACCGGACATTCGCTTGCTATGTGGTTTATGGTTTCATTTTTCGTATGTTATTTCCATCTATCGTTCTTTGGACATATCTGTTTCTTAGGGCCTGATCTTGTGCCGCTGTTAATCATTCCTTCAGTTTCCTTCTTGAGTTCTCCCTCTGTATCCCACCCCCCTGCCACGTGTCATCGCTGGCTAATTCTTTACTCTGTCTCATGTATTGTCCGTGCATTGGTTTGTTATGCCATTCCTCTGTTCTGCTTGTCTCTCCTGTCTCTGTATATTTCTCGTCTACGTTTATCAGTCCTTCTTCCCATGCACTCTTAAGCCACTCGTCTTCACTGGTCTTCATATATTGCCCCAGTGCTCTGTTCTCGATGTTGACGCAGTCCTCTATGCTTAGTAGTCCCCTCCCTCCTTGCTTTCGTGTTATGTATAGTCTGTCCGTATTTGCTCTTGGGTGTAGTGCTTTGTGCATTGTCATATGTTTCCTCGTTTTCTGGTCTATGCTGCGAAGTTCTGCCTTCGTCCATTCCACCTATTCCACTATTCCTGCGCTGTATCTGATTACTGGCACTGCCCATGTGTTTATGGCTTTTTATCATATTTGCCGGCGATTGAGTTTTGATTGAGTATCGCCTTGAGTCTCTGCACTATATTCTTTCCTTTCCGAATCGTGTCCTTCATCTCTCGATGTTTTATATCCCCTCCTTACCCATTTTTATTCCCCATTTGGTATTTTGTATTTTCCCCGTTCTTTTCATCTATGTGTTTGATGTTGTTTTTCCATCTGGTAGCTTTGTCCTTCAGTCCTTGTTACTTTGCCCTTTTGTATGTTGACTAAGGCGCATTTTTCTATTCCAAACTCCATCCTGATGTCCCCAGATACAATCCTTACAGTCTGGATTAGGGTATCTATTTCCTTGATGCTCTTACATACAGGCTTGAATGTCGTCCATGAAACATCAGATGGTTAATTCTTTTTGTTGCCTCTTTTCTTGAGTTAGGTACCCAGCATCCATCTTCTGCAGTACTTTTGTCATGGGAATCATGGTCTACTACGAAGAGTGTGGGGACAGTGATCGTCCTGAAGATCCCTCTCCGGATATTAACCTCTGCTAGTCTTATTCCAGAGCTTGTAACGTATTTGTATTCCAGTTTGCGCATTGTTTAATTTTTGAGGAAGCTGATGGTGTTTTCCTCTGGTTCCCCATATATTTTCAGGCATTCTATTAGCCAGTGGTTATGTATCATGTCGGTTTTATATATAGTCTATCCATGCCATGCTTAGGTTGATTATTTTCCTTCTCTTACTGGTTCTTCATTACCATTTTGTCCTATCAGGAGCTGCGGTTCTTTTGTTGACCCTACAACTTCTTCCATTTGCGCCTTTCTGTTGGTGGGGGAACGGTGGTGTTGTATCCTCTAGTAGTTGTATAGCCTTTCACTGATGATACCTGTTAGTAACTTCCACATTAATTGGGTAGCAGGATGAATAGGTCTGTAGTTACTGGTCTATATTTCCTTACTCTGTCTTGCTGACTAAGGATGTTCTTCCTGTGGTCATCCATTTGGCGCATGATGATTTTGTGATACAATGCTGGAGTTGTTCTAACTATTCTTGGGTGTAGGCCTTGAAGTTTTTTGAGCCCAGTTTCCATGGACTTCATCGGGACTGGGGCTTTCCAGTTTGGCATTTTCTTTAGTTGGTGTCTGACTGTGTCTGTTGTGATGTCAGTGAATCTTTTGTTTTATTCTCCCTGTTTCTTCTTCCTTGACTTCCTGGAGCCATGTTGCATGTTTATTGTGTGATATCGGATTGCGCCATATGTTTCCCGAGTCTCTTACTTGGTTCGGCTTCAGGAATTTCTTGGTGGTTGTCTTCCCTCTAGTTGGACTTTCAATATCCTTTTATTATTATTATTAATTATTATTATTATTATTATTATTATTATTATTTATTATCTATTATATTATTATTATTATTAATTAGAAGATAAACCCTATTTATACGGAACAAGCCCACCACAGAGACCATCGACTTAAAATTTAAGCTTCCAATGAATACGGCGTTCATCTGACAGAAGTCACAGAATGTAGAGTAACAGGATATACAGAAAGAAAGGGAAACTGAGAGTAAAGGAGGTTTGACAGGTGTAACAAGAGGAAAACCCCAAAGTTAAGGGAGGGATGAGGAAAGTAAGATGGAAGAAAGGGAATATGAACGAAAGTACAATAAAAATGAATGAAAGGGGTTGCAAAGAACCTTAAGCAATGACTACAGTACACCGCATGGGGCGCACTGACAGCACTAATCCACCCTACGGGAACTTCTCTCACTTACCAATCCTAACTACGATCCAAGAAGACATCTAAAAATGAATATTTTGTCCATAAATACTCAATTTTTAGGCAATATTTTTTTTCAAGAGTTTTGGCCTCGTTTCGTAATTATGTCTCAGGTTCACATTCTGAAGGACTTTCAAGTTTCAGTGGATAACTATTTGCAAAAGCGTCACTGAAGATTCCGGACTCATATTCTTCATGGATGGCGCCACAATATTGCCATTTGTAAAATTGCTATATATAACATTTACATATACAATTCGATGCTTGCAGAGAGAATGAAATCCACCCGTTAATTTCTTTTTGGAGAACCATTGTATTTATTGATTACCTTATTTACTTATTTAATGATTTATTCACTTATTTATTTAATCATTTTAGTCACTTTTTACTTATTGATTAACTTATTTACTTATTTATTTTTTCAATTATTTAGTCACTTATTTACTTACTGATTAACTTATTTACTTATTTATTTATTTAATTGTATATCCAATTATTTACTTATTTATTCATTTAATTATATATTCACTTATTTACTTATTTATTTATTTAGTTATTTATTCACTTATTAATCTATTTGGTTATTTATTCACTTATTTACTTATTTATTTATTCACTTATTTACTTCTTCACTTATTTAGTTATTTATTCACTTATTTATTTACTTATTTATTCACTTAGCTAATTATTTATTTAGTTATATATTCACTTATTTACTATTTTATTTCACTTATATACTTATGTATTTATATACTTATTTACTTATTTATTTATTTACTTATTTTTCTCCCTGGGTGGGAGGGAGTCGGCTGGAATCACTTATTTATTTAACATTCATTTATCTAGTTATTTATTTATTTATCAATATAATAATTAATTTATTTATTTACTTATTTCCCTCCCTGGGTTGAGAGAGGGAGGCGGTTGGAATCATATCATCATCGTAGCTCTAAAACTTTGCCTCCAACGTAATAGTCTTGTTTGCGTTATCTGCCAAAACTTTTTTTTATATTTTTTTTCCAACTTATTCTGGCTTTCGCTTTAAGGAGTTCGCCCTCTCTCTCTCTCTCACACACACACACACACGCGTGCACACACATATACACACACAAGACGAAACCAGATAATTATCCTCCTCATCACTCGCAAAACTATCCAAAATGCCGGCCATTTCGCAGATGAAAACTGTTTCGGCCCGGGCGCGAACGGGAATAATTTGGTGGAGACTTGGAAATGATTCCTTGCAATCGTCCTCGCTGCTTAGATGAGAAATCTTTCGTATACTGCTTTGTGTTATGGTGTGTATAGATATACATACATATGATATATAATATAATATATATATATTATATATTATTATAAATATATATATATATAAGCTAATAAATTGCAGAAGATGCACGTGACTTCATTAAATAAGCAAATACCACAGGAAAATGATAAGCAGGAACGAATGAAATACAACAGTTGAAAAGACAGTTACCAGCTAAATAAAAGCATCAAGAATACCAGAGGGATAATTGTCAAAAGGGTAAAAATCAAAGAGATAATCCAGGATTATCGAATATCACACAGTCACAAAACTATACATAGATTTAACCCTGTGTGTGTGTGTGTGTGTGTGGTTGTGTGTGTTTGATTTTAAATCACAAAAAAAAACATGATGATTACACGAACAAAGTTACAGCCACGAAGGAAAATTGAAACACCAGAGATGATTATAGTACTTTCGTCTTATTACCAAGACATTATAGTCACAGTAACTAAAGATATACAAAGCACAAAGCACTATCTAGCTACACTATCTGACTGTGATACAGAGAGAGAGAGAGAGACCCAATGCCCCGAACAGTAAAACCCATGAATCAGCAAAGAAAACCCCGAGTTGCCTGTGACATAATTATTAACCCTTTTCCTCCCCAAAAACATATGCCTAAACTAGCATTAGTCTCTTCGCAAGCGTACCTACAGCCTATAAAAAGCTTTTTAAACGCTGCCACCAACTATAACCGAGCAAATTAATCATAAGGCACTGGTTAATCAAAACTGAACAAGTGGCAACTCTTACCTTTCAGTTGTTGGCTGTCTCCCTCTGCAGACGATATGAAACTAGGCTAATGAATTCAAGTAAATACAAAAATAAGCTATTTACTTCCTAAACTGGATGAACAAAATATGGAACAAAGTGACTAAAAGATGTCACATTAAGAACTAAGTCCGACCCACAAAAAAGAACTGTAAATTGTCATTCTATTCTCCTGAATTAGACTAAGTAATCCCCCCCAAACTTCCAAATTGTTAATCACTACATTTCAATAGTCAAGTCTTTAGAGAATCCCGTTCTCTAGAATAATGACATGGAACCCATCTGAAACAAAGAGACATATCCATTGTATTCCCCAACACACAAATAATTAATTAATGTTCAATAAATGTGTACACATCACACTTCTCACTTTTCAGAGGCAACTGTTCCCAAGTCTTTTAAATGTGCCCTACCTTCCGATGGGTTTTTTTCTAGACACCGTGTCCTCCGTGTTCTCTCGGGAAAGTGTGTGCTTTCCCCTAGTGTCGGGCGATTGGATCCATCATTACACGCACAAATGCATGTACCTATGAGACACACCTTAAAATCCCATAGCAACTGACTGTACAGGCCTCCGGTCTCACAATGCATAGTCATCAATTCCTTCATTTCAAAGAAGGCTGTCGCTAGGCTCTCTCTGTCTCCAAGCCCAGAAACCTGACGAATCACAATTCACCGACACATTTTCTTTCTTCTTTAATATATATATATATATATATATATATATATATATATATATATATATATATATATATATATATATATATATATATATATGGTGGGTATAAGTCGTAAGGGAATACAAAACGCTCGTATTGCCTTATGACTTGTACCAACAATATATATCATATATATATATATATATATAATATATATATATAATATATATATATATATATATATATAGTATATATAGGCCAATGTCTCTGTTTATCTTCAGTTGCCGTGACCATGTTTTGGTAATAAGACAAAAGTACTTAGCATCTCCAGTGTTTCAATTTTACTTCATGGGATGTATTTATTATATATATATATATATATATATATATATATATATATATATATATATATATATATATATATATTTTATATATATATAATCTCTTAGACTGACTAACTTCTTGATTCTCCTGTAGGGTGGGGGATGGCCTGCAGATTGTATTATAATTTTCGGAAGTGGTCAGTAGGTCAATGGACGATCGCCAATCAGTATAAATGTTTAAATATACCTGTTGGTTCCAATTAACTGAGAGTTTAATTCTGTCTCCGTTAATTAACCAAAATTGGCGTTGGTGACGCTAAATGTTAAAACACCTGTTTTGTTAAATGCTCTGTTGTCTGACGGCTAAATTTTGCCTGTGTTCGTTAACGTTAATTTTACGTATGTAAAGGTAGACCTTTTTCATTTGATCAAAATCCGGTTAGGCAGCGTAAAACAGTTTATTTTATATTTTTTTAGCGGTGACTTTGTAATTCCTACGCGTCCGTAACGGTATAAGCTACAGTTTGGTTATCAGGAAAAAAATTATATTCTTGATAAAAAAAAAGAAAAAAAAAAAGCTAATGGGTGCTCCGGGTACAGACTTTGGGCGTCTGGGAAAAAATATAAATTAAAATCTTGTTAAAAGAAAACAGAGGCTGATAGCTATTTAGGGAACAGAGTTTGATATCAGGAAAAAGAAATAAATTAAATTATTGTTAAAAAAAAGAGCTCATGGGTGCAGAGCGTGGTTATAAAGAAAAAAATTATATTCTTGTAAAAAAAAAATTGAAATGAAAAATAAAAAGCAAATGTCTGCTTTGTGTACAGAGTTGGCTGTCAGGAAAAGTCAATTATATTTTTCTTGTTAAAAAATAAATTAAAAAGCTAGTGCCTGCTTCGGGTACATATTAGTTTGGCTATCAGTAAAAGATAAATTATATTCTTGTTAAAGTAAAACACAAAAGGCAAATGGATGTTTTAGATACAGGGTTTGGTTATCAGGAAAAAAATTAATTATATTCACGTAAAAAACACAAAAGTCTAATGCCTGCCTCGGATACAGAGTTTGGTTACCGGGTGTTAAAAAAATTCAAAAATATGAAAAAATAAAAGTAGTCTATGTGTTACAAAAATGGCTATCGAGAGATGAAAGGACCTCAGGCCAGAGAAGCGGCAAAAAAAAAAAAAAAAAAAAAAAAAAAGGGAGAAAAGTGCAGTTGAAAAGGTGAAATATTGAAGAGGAAATGCCTTTTGCCATGATTGAAGGTGAGCAAGTACTGGAAATTTGGTGCAAATTGGAATGCTCTCTCTCGGTGGCTGGGATGGTGACTGAATTATTATTATTATTATTATTATTATTATTATTATTATTATTATTATTATTATTATTATTTGGTGGCTGGGACGGTAAAATTCTTATTATTCAAAAGATGAAAAAACCTAGTCGTATGGAACAAGCCCACCACAGGAGCCGCTAACTGGAAATTCTAAAGCTGCCACAGAATATCATGACGTTCATAGAAAATAGTAACAGAAGGTAATGGGAAATAAATAAAAAAAAATCTAACTTATCAAAAAAGAAAAGTAAAATTAACAAATTAATGAATTGATAAAATTCTACTGCATTACAAGGGTGAGAGGGTCGAAGGGTGTTTCATGTTACTGGTTTTCGTAAAGTCATGTGGATAGGAAAATGCCCCGTGTATATGTAGTCACAAATTCTAAAATACAACCCTCTGGGTATTAGCTGAATAACAAAGCGAGTGGTATCAAAGAGGATCTGAGAGCCGATTCCAGACATCAATTTACACGCAGGATTTGTGGGGACATCACGCCGACAAGAAGGGCATATGTCAAATATCTCTTTTCACTGATTGTGCTTGGACCACGGAACAATCTGTTTTCACAGATTGTGAGGCTAGAGGCTGCAGTTTGGTATGTTTGATGACTGGAGGTAGGATGATCAACGTACCAACCTGCAGCCCTCTAGCCTCGGCATTTTTAAGATCTAAGGGCAGACAGGAAAAAAGGGCGGACGGACAGACAAAAGTCGGCACAATAGTTTTTGTAAACAGATTCATAAGATATTATTATTATTATTATATTATTATTACTCAGAAGATGAACCCCATTCATATGGAACAAGCCCACATAGGGACGACTGACTTGAAATTCAAGCTTCCAAAGAATATGATATTCATTTGAAAGAAATAACAGAGTAACAGGAAAAACAGAAAAAAAGAGATCAGTCACTGGAAAAGAAAAATAATTTGAAAAATGAATAAATAACAGATAAAAAAAACAAGACAAAAGAAGCGTGGTACACAAGATAGAAAAGATGGAGTCAGACGCAGAGAGATTTGGTGGCGCAGAAGGATGAGATCAGTCGTTAAAAAAAAAATCCACAAATGAATAAATAATACCGACAAAAACTCGTGGTAAGAGACTTTGAGGAAACAGCAATCCGACTTTCTGTCAGAGGCCAGCATAATATTTTACTAAGAATAAATTCCTGACTTATAACAGATTTATAACCCTCAGAAGAAGTATTTGACTTGTTTGTTTGTTTGCATGGTGTTTTTACGTTGCATGGAACCAGTGGTTATTCAGCTAAGGGACCAACGGCTTTGCGTGACTTCCGAACCACGTCGAGAGTGAACTTCTATCACCAGAAATACACATCTCTCACACCTCAATGGAATGCTCGAGAATCGAACTCGCGGCCAAAGAGGTGGCACGCCAACACCATACCGACAACGCTACTGAGGGAAATATTTGATTAGACTGGATGACGTTGTTGAGCAATTAAAAAAAATATGGTTAAAATACAACAATTAAGGTCAACACATTGGCAAAGACAGACAGATGAAGAGACAGACGACGATGGATGGAGAGAGAGAGAGAGAGAGAGAGAGAAACCGACGAATGAAAAAGACACAACGTTTGATAGGATCTGAAAGTAAAATGAAGAGCCTGATAAAATATATATCAATTTTACTTCAGATTATAATATGAATGTATGTGTATATACATATATAAGTGTGTGTATTATATATATATGTGTGTGTGTGCATACATACACATGCATACATATATATGAGTAAGCACATAAATATTTATATAACTATATATATATATATATATATATATATATATATATATATATATATATATATATATATATATATGTGTGTATATATATACAGAACTTGAACATGAAAGCAAAGTAATTATCATGCAAATAACTAATATATATCAATAATGGACAAAAAAATCCAACGATAACTATTAATGCGAAGGAATAAAAAAAAAAACAAAAAAAAAAAAAACTCAATGAATAATTGAAATCGTAAAGCCGTCATCACATATTCGTTGCTTTTATCGACTGTTTGTGCTCCACACCAACTACAAACAAACAACCCCACCCCCTCTCTCTCTCTCTCTCTCTCTCTCTCTCTCTCTCTCTCTCTCTCTGCCGTAAATTCGGAAGACTCGGTGGAAGCGATTACTGATATTTTGTTCCCATTCATTCGAATATTTATACTCATGATTCGGGTCCTCTCTCTCTCTCTCTCTCTCTCTCTCTCTCTCTCTCTCTCTCTCTCTCTCCATTCATACCTATTTGCATGTTGTGTGCTTGTCTGTGTGTGTGTGTGTGTTTAGCCTTCTCCATCTTCCCGCTTTTGCATGGCTTTCTCTCTCTCTCTCTGGCTCTCTCTCTCTCTCTCTCTCTCTTCTGCATTATCCACTCGGTGTCCATTTCAGCTCGTGTCACAAATAACCAAATAATAAAACACAAAACCAAGATAC
>NC_061090.1:58480018-58482518 GCF_015104395.2 Macrobrachium nipponense | reverse complement strand
TCATTTATTTTGTAGTAAAAATTATTGCCCAGCCTTTTTTTTTTCTTTTTATTGTTCATTTTTTTTTTTTTTAATTTTGTACGTAAATTATTATATATGATAATGAAAGCCAAGATCTCACTCACTATGAGTCGAACTTCCCACCAAGTTCCTGAGGACCTTTATTCCCTACACCATTAGACTGAGGAACTGGCTCCCTGCTGAGGACAGTGTGCAATTACAACCTCAACAGTTCAAGTGAAGACGCATATATATATATATATATATATATAAAATATATATATATCATATACCCCACACACACACACACATATATATATATATATATATATTACTTTAATAAAGGATCTCCACTCTACATATTTTGTTCCTGTTATCCTCTGGAACTTCTTTCAAACCAGCATCATATTCTTAGGAGGTTTGAATAACCCCCCAAAAGTCAATAACCCTTTGGGATGTTCATAATAATAATAATAATAATAATAATAAATAATAATAATAATAATATATTGGAAGGAGACCTTCTTTTTCAAACAAGTCTTCCATTGAAAGATATTGCTGCATTCAGCTGCATTCAACTTGTAAATAGTTTCTCTCTATTTTTTCTAATAATAGCTTTCTCTCTGCTACTACAATGGCGAGTATTGCGCCGATATTACTCATCAGGAGGAGTCAATTTCAGAGATAATGGTTACAAAATTTTATTTATTTGTCACAGTAAATGAACAAATAGGTCAAAATATAACTTAATCTAGTGGCCAACGTTTCTCTCGGTATCATCCGAGCATGACCCACGGCAGTGGGTCGGAGTAGGGGGTAGACGGTAGGTGCTGTCAAGATCTATCAAATATATAGCGGCAGGTCAGCAGGGGGTTCCGCTAGCTGCGTTTTCATGGCCGGTGGCGCAATGCGCTCCCGCCATTGGTTGAAGGAAAGTTTTCTTCAAGACGCTTCTCGTCGTTGAAGGTCGAGCTGTTGCAGCTAGCAGACCGTCGAGGCTGGGGCATGGCTTCCCTGGGCGTTTGTGTGCTGATGGGGGGGATAATACTAAATAATAATAATAATAATAATAATAATAATAATAATAAGTTATAATAATACTGGAGAAACAAATCCACAGTTATGTAAATGTACTATATTTAAATTTAAAAACTTTAAGGATAGCTTTCGGGAATCTGTTCGGTTTCCCTTTCAACCGAACAGATTCCCGGAAAGCTATCCTTAAGTTTTTAAATTTAAATATATGTACATTTTCACATAACTGGGGATTTGTTTGTTTTTCCATTTGAAAACTCGTGCTACTATGAGTATTTTTTAATGATTAATAATAACCAATAATAATAATAATAATAATAATAATAATAATAATAATAATAAAATAATAATAATAAAGAAGGAAAACTGAAGGAAATGATAACAGCGGCACAAGATCAGGCCCTAGAACCAGATATGTTCAAAGTACGATAGACGGAAAAATAACATCTCTCCCATATGTAGGAAGTGCAATACGAAAAAATGAAACCATAAAAACACATAGCAAGTGAATGCCCGACACTTGCACAGAACCAGTACAAAAAAAAAAAGAGGCATGATTCAGTGGCAAAAGCCCTCCACTGGAGCCTGTGCAAGAAACATCAGCTACCTTGCAGTAATAAGTGGTACGAGCACAACCTGAAGGAGTGATAGAAAACGATCAGGCAAAGATCCTCTGGGACTATGGTATCAGAACGGATAGGGTGATACGTGCCAAACAGACCAGACGTGACGTTGATTGACAAAAGTCAAGAAGAAAAAAAGGGTATCACTCATTGATGTCGCAATACCATAGGACACCAGAGTGAAGAGAAAGAGAGGAAAAAAAAATGGATTTAAGTATCAAGATGGCTGAAAATAGAAATAAGAAGGATATGGGATATGCCAGTGGAAATCGTACCATAATCATAGGAGCACTAGGCACGATCCCAAGATCCCTGAAAAGGAATCTAGAAAAACTAGGAAGAGGCTGAGTAGACCCCCAGGACTCATGCAGAAGAGTGTCATCCTAGGAAAACGGAGGCACACCCTAGTAAGAAAAAGTGATGGGGACTCCTAAGGAGGCAGGATGCATCCCCGGAACCCCACACGATAAAAATACCACCCAGTCAAGAATTGGAGGACTGTAATAGAGAGAAAAAAAAAAAAAAAAAAAAAAAAAAAAAAAAAAAAAAAAAAAAATAATAATAATATTAATAATAATAAATAATAATGTAAAAAATATCCACAATTATATATCAAAAAATATATTTTTAATGTTACACTGATGAGGAACACCGTTCAGGTGTTCGAAAGTCTTTGTTCTTGTTTTTTACATAGAAATACATTTTTAATATATAATATGGATATTTTTTTTTAACAATTTTCTCTTACGAGACTGTGAATTCTTAATAATAATAATAAATAATAAAAATAATAATAATAATAATAATAATAATAATAAAAGAATAATAATAATAATCTCTTC
>NC_061090.1:58442518-58475018 GCF_015104395.2 Macrobrachium nipponense | reverse complement strand
AGAGAAACCATTTCAATGTAAATTCAGTATTTATAGGAAACCGACTAACAACTTAACTTATGTTCATTTCTTCTCAGGCCACAATCTTATATAAAAATATCAATTTTTTCCTCTATGTTTTTACGAGCATTGCGAATTGTAGTCCACAATTATTTGGATCAAGAAATTGAATACATAAGAAAAATAGGGAAAGATTTATGCTATCCTTCACATTTATTAGACATTTGTTATAATAAAGCCCACAAAAAGTTTTATACTGAAAACAACACACAGAAAGAAAATTCTAAGAACATTCTCAGTTTGCCTTATTTTAACGGATTTGAAACCATTAAACCATTGTTAAAAGCTTTCAATGTCAACCTTGTTTCTTCCTATAATAACACACTAAAAAGAATGTTAATAAAAAATGGCCCCAGAGAAAGCAACAACATAATATATAAAATTCCATGTATGGATTGTCCCTCATTCTATCTCGGACAGTCCAGCAAGGGCTTAGAAGTAAGGCTAAGCCAGCATAAATACTCTGTAAAAAACTGGCAAAAATCTAATGCATTATTTATTCATTTAAGTGAAAACAACCACGAATTAATTGTATTGACAGTTCAGTAATTGCACGGTCAAGAGATGTCTATCACGAAATCTTTTAGAATCTGCTTTAATACAACTTACTTTCATTGTAATTTCAATGTTAGTCGTGGCCTTTTTTCATTTAGACCCTTGTATCTGTAACATGTTTAAGAATGACCTCAAATATATAATTACTGACTTAAATAAAAATCAGTTGCCTTAGAGTTATTTAAAAAAAAAAAAAAAATTTATTATAATGTATGTCTGTCATGTTTGTGAATATTGGTTTTGTTTACCGGGTTCCGTCTAGCTGTCACCTATAATCCTGCAATTGTCTGGAGATTGTATCTGAGATGATTGTCTTAAACCTTTAATTGCACCTTTGTTTATGCTTGTTTGGGAAGGTTCTTATCTTCCAGGTGTGTCGGATTCTAGGCACTAATCCTTTTATAATCCCTATCTGTCAGTTATACGAACCTTCTTGTATTGTCTTTTCTCGTATTTTTGTCAGTAACTGCTTCAGTAAAGGGCTTTTAAGCCGAAAGATCTCGCAGACTCCTTCGTTTATTTTTCCTTCGTGGCATTTATCTTTATATATATATATAGATATATATATATATATATATATATATATATATATATATATATATGTACGTTTATAATATATACAGATAGATATTGCTATACATATATACGTGTTTTTAAACACATTCCGTTGAAAGACAAAAGGGCCATACTAATTAATCCATCGACTGACGAGACCTCCTTTCCAAATAAAAATAAAAACAGAAAAATAAAGCCATTCCCACCGTATAAAAAAAACCAGTAACACTGACAGGAAAATTAAAAAAATAAAAACTCCCTTTTGATTCATTCTAATGGGAAATCGAGTGTTTCCTTTCGATTAGAATGAGTTTTTTTTTATCATTCTAATTTGGAATTATCCCAAATTGCGCATGATTCTATCGGGTCCCTTTGAGAGAGATTTTTGGGTCCGTCCGGAATGACCTTATGACGTGGATGATGTTTCTCTCTCTCTCTCTCTCTCTCTCTCTCTCTCTCTCTCTCTCTCTCTCTCTCTCTCTCTCCAGACAATTTTCACTCCTGGTTTGTATAAAATTCTCATAGCTGAAATTGAGATTTACCAATGACCTTTTCAAAAAATAATTACTATATTTTTTATATACCTCTCTCTCTCTCTCTCTCTCTCTCTCTCTCTCTCTCTCATTGGTCTTTCGACAGCGTTTCCCTTCCAACGATATGGGCTTTATTCTCTTACAATGGCCGGGCAGTATTACTTAAGGCGGACAGAATTGCCATAAAAGGATAGAGAAGGCCATGAATAAATTTAACCACACACACACACACAGAGAGAGAGAGAGAATCACGTAGTAATTATCTGCTTAAAACGTCAGCGGTAGGTATCAATTTAAGCTACTACAAACCTGACAACCGGAAGCGGTTGGAGAGAGAGAGAGAGAGAGAGAGAGAGAGAGAGAGAGAGAGAGAGAGAGAGAGAGAGGTATATAAAAAACAACATAGTTATTATATGTTGAAAAGGTCATTGGTAAGTCTCAATTTAAGCTATGAGAATTTTATACAAACCAGGAGTGAAAGTTGTCTGGAGAGAGAGAGAGAGAGAGAGAGAGATATCCATGACTATACCAACAACGATTCGTTATTATCCTTACACTTTTTGTTAATAAATTAATCGTTTTAAATCGCACCCGATAAAAAAAGCTATATTCGGATTAAATTATAAAAATTCCCTGGGCATGAACTCAGGCCTATAAAATAAGCCTAAATAAAAGACACGAAAGGTTAAAATCCAGTCTCCACATGTGACAGAAATATCTTAAGAAAAGAAACTTATGAAGGGGCTAGTAATAGTTTAATAGATATAGTGAAAACATTTGGAAGTCCATAAAAAAAGACGTGAAATCAATTATTCTAGTTTATGGTCAAAATGAAGCTTAATTTTCATAAGAAAGCTTAAATTTTAATATAATATAAAACTATTTAAGGGTCTCATAACACTTTACTGGTAAAAGTGAAAACATTTTGATGACCAAAAATAGACGCGAAATCAAGTATTCAATTTTCCTTAATGGACAAAATCAAGATAAATTTAAATAATGTCTGAAAAAAATATTATTTAAGGATCTCAAACAATACTTTAATTGTAAATGTGAAAATATCTGGAAGTGAAAAAAAAGACGCGAAATAAATACATTCTAGTTAATGTGCAAAATTGACTCTAATTTGAGTAGTCTGAAAAAAATATAATGATTTAAGGGTCTCACAATACTTTACTTGTAAACGTGAAAATATCTGGAAGTGAAAAAAATAAATAAAAAATAAAGACGTGAAATAATTTACTTTAACGCGCAAAATCGAGTTTAATCTTATTAATGTCTGAAAAAAATATCATTTTGCTTAGCTTTCCTAGTCTGAAAAAAGTTAATTTTCATTAATTTTCCTAATGTTTGAAACAAATTTTATTTTCCTTAATTTTCCTGATGTCAAAAAAAGGTTTATTTTGCTTAATCTTCCTAATGTCTGAAAAAGGTTTATTTTTTTTAATTTTCCTAATGTCTGAAAAAAGTTTAAGTTGCTTAATTCCCCAAATGTCTGAAAAAAAGTATAAGTTGACTAATGTCTGAAAATGACACTTACATCAAAACCTACCGGAACTATTCGACGAAGGTCAGACTCGATCAAGAACACCCGTGAAATGTCGTGAAATCTGAAACTAATCTGAAGTAAGTAAAAGTTCACGTGATTGACGTCTCCAGAAATGGCAAGCAAATGCTGAGTGTCGGCTAGAAAGTCGGTTAGATAAAGTAAGAACTTAAACTTACTTTTTTTTTATTTAGAAATATCTAAATAGAGGAGTCACGTTTCTTTATATTTAAAAACAGCACAAATCTACAAAGATTTAAGCCAATGCAATGAATTATGTTGTAGGGAGACCTCACTGGATACTCAATTAATCAGTGACTAGTATAATTTACATACATACATGTATATAGTACATACGCACATGCACACACACTCATACATACACACACACACACACACACACACATATATATATATATATACTATATATATATATATATATATATATATATGTGTGCGGTGTGTGTGTTGTGTGTGTTGTCTTGTGTTGGTGTTTGTAGTGTGTGTTGTGTTAATCTGTGTGTGTGTGTGTGCAATGTGTGTGTGTATGTGTGTGTGTGTGTGTGTCTCATGGAAGAAATTATCAAAGAAAAAAATGACTTTATACAAACAATAACACGAGAAAACGTAATAAGAACGAAAAAATTAAAAGAGAGGGGGAAATGTATTAGGACCACCACACAAATAATAATAATAATAATAATAATAATAATAATAATAATAATAATGGTTCGGGATTATTATTTCCAAGATCCCTGAAAAGGAATCTGGAAAAACTAGAGGCTGAAGTAGCTCCAGGACTCATGCAGAAGAGTGTAATCCTAGAAACGGCGCACATAGTAAGGAGAGTGATGGACTCCTAAGGAGGCAGGATGCAACCCGGAAACCCCACTCTATAAATAATACCACCCAGTCGAATTGGAGGACTGTGATACCCCCCCAAACCAAAAAAAAAATAATAATAATATAATAATAATAATAAGAAAATAATAATAATAATAATAATAATAATAATAATAATAATGCAAAAGCGACAATAAAAGCATCAGATTCGACAGAAGAATAATAATAGAAATGAAAAAAAAAAAAATCATCGATGACCAAAACCAAATAATGACATATAAAACCCGATTCCCTGGTTCCAAAGTTTTTTGTGATTCCAGGCCATGGAGGAGAAGGAATTAGCCCGGAATCTTGAGAGTACGATTCCAGCTTAATCGAAATTGGCCCTAATTGCATCGAATGACTTGTGATTAGGCTCGCGAAATTGGGAAATTGTGTTCCAGTGAGCTATGACGAAGCCGATTTCAATTGAAATAATATGTAGGGAGTATCACACAGACACACTGTATATATATGTATATATATATTACATATATATATAATATATATATATATATATATATATATATATATATATATATATATATATAAGATAAAAGGCCCATAAAACACTAGTTGAACGTTGCAACCATATATCTCGAGCACTTCCTTCTGTGCTCCAGATCACTGGTAAAAATACGGACATCTTACAAGGAATATGTAGGTGTGGCAATAAGTCTCTATTGGTGGACCCAAGAAGGATGGGAATTAAATTAAATTATTCCCTGGCTCAAATAGCGTTTCATGGGCCTTTTATCTTCATATTGTAATGGTGGATTACAGTAAAAGACATCTATATTCTTTGTATAATATATATAAAATATGATATATATATAATATAAAAATATATATATATGTGTATTAATACATTTATATGAATATAAATATAATATATATATATATATATATATAAAAAATATATATATATATATGTGTGTATATATATATATATATATATATATATATAGATATATATATATATATATATATATATATATATATAACTATATATATATATATACTATATATATATATAAAAGTATATATAAAATATCTACATAATATATATATATATACTATATATATATATATATATATATATATATATATATATATATATATATATATATATATGAATCTTTATCACATCTCCGCGATTCATATACATACATCAGGCTACAAATGTCCATTAATATCCAATTCGCGCTGGCTGGCCGAGTCGGTAATGTCACTGAAGTCCTGATTTCTCCTCTGCCCGCTGGGCGCTGGTTCGAACCCACGAAAGGACGAAATTATTGTCGCCTAAAAAAAAATTCCCCTTCGGTTAACATACATGAAAATATATTAATTCCGAGTTTAGAACGAATTGGATGTTAAAGGACATTTGTAGCAAGCATATATATATATATATAATAATAATATATATAAATTATATATAAATCATAATATATATAGGTATATATATATATATATATAATAGTATATAAATATATACGTTATATAATAATATATATATATATATATATATATATATATATTATATATATATATATTATATATATATATATATATATATATATATAGATATATAATAATATATATATATATATATATATATAGATATATATTTAATAAATATATATATTATATAATCTACTGGTCACTCCTTTGCTAGCCACGCCTGTAATATGCCATAACACGAAAAGGTTAACAATGCTCGAGCTTATTAATTACGTACAGGGGATATATACATACATACATACACAGTACATAGTACATGCATATATACATATATATAAGTACTCATAGACAAGAAGAAAGTAAGCCACAAGACAGATATTTTTCATAGATTAAATAATAATAATAATAAGAGCATGGAGAAGTGGTACCTACAGGAACCCCGCCCAGACCCCCAGCAGAATATTAATTTTTTCTACAAGGGAACCTTCCATCGGCGATATAAAGAAGACGAGCGAGCCCTACGGGGAATAATAAAAAATCACGTTTCCCCGACCGACAACGACAAACAGATCAACTTGATCATATTTTAGAGAAGTAAGAAAACATGCAGCCTTATTATGTAGAATAACCCCGCACCGTCGCAGGATCCCATGAAGAGGACGAACGTCATCTACAGATACACGTGCCCAATCCGAGGATCACTCGGAACTTACATCGGGATGACGTCAATGTGCCTCTCCAAGAGGATCTCCTGTCACGCGCAGGAAGGAACAATATTTAATCATGCAAGGAGTGCACATAATAAAAGAATCCGCCGCAGCGACATCGTCGGTAACTTCGAGGTTATCGACCAAACACCCGATTTACGTCGTTGGCGAATCTTAGAAGCAATGCACATCGGAAGGGAGAAGCCCAGTTTGAACGTCACACAGGAGACCTTCCTCCTCTCCACCTCCGTCAGGAGAGCAGCAGACAACGCCCCACAACGACCATCGCACCAGAGGAATCCTGAGGGTGATAGAAGCGTTAGCTCTCATCCTGAGGACGCCCCTAGTAACCTGAGGGTGATCGAAGCTCAAGCTCTCGCCCTGAGGACGACCTTGTAGCACGCCCTTCGAGGGGACCCCCACCATCACCACTAAGGATGAGGCTCCGCCCACGAAGAGGACAGCCAACCAGCAACCGGCCCCCTGATGACATCGCTCGCGACGTCACAGGTTGCCCAAGGAAAAGTGAGGTACCCATCTCCTAAAACCACCCGAATGCAATTAATAGCATGAATACATCTGACACAGACCATTGCACTCAGCGATCCCGTCCCGAAGATGGCCAAACGAGGTGGCCGAAACATGTAGACGCCTTTACAAAACCAGAAAAGAAGAAAAAACAAGGAATACTGGATAGACCCCTGACGACTACGGCCTGTTCCCGACCTACGAGATACACCTGTATACCTGCCTGTCCCTGATAACCATTTGCCTTTAATAACACCAGTCCAAAATTCCGTTGACGACCTACAGCACGATGAATATTGGACAGCTGCTTTATAATACCAGCGTGCCAGAAAGACAAGTTATTAGGAGAATTGAAAGGATTTTATATAAAATCAATTCTGTGAATTCTGCCATTATTTTTAATAAAACATGTTTGAAAGAAGGCCTGTTTCCAGGATACACAGATATCCGGCATGCAGACCCCACAACGCAGCAGTACCCCGGCATGCGAAGCTTCAGGAGGAGCCGCCTGCAGCAGGAACTAGAATCCAATGAGCAAGAGAAAGCCACGCTCATCAATGAAAGGGCGCAACTCTTCATGAAATAATAATAATAATAATAATAATAATAATAATAATAATAATAATAATAATAATAATAATAATAATTATAATTCATCTAACAGAATAAGAAACTTGTCAAGGGTGAAGAGAATTTTGAAGTAAGTGGACAAATTGATACAATAGCTGACATAAAAATCCTTTTTACCTGTGACAAGTTTCATATTCTCTTGGAAGAAGACATTATTATTATTATTATTATTATTATTATTATTATTATTATTATTATTATTATTATTATTATTATTATTATTATTCTCCATCAGAATCACTATCACCATGATAGTTGTTGTCACGACCACAAAATTGGGTAATTCACGTAACCAAAAAAAAAAAAAATAAATAAATAAATAAAATAAATAAATAAAATAAATAAATAAAAAAAGTGATAACGATGCAATCTAAATTTTATTTATCGTAATCGAAGTGAAAACAAAAACAAACGAAAACGATAATAAAAGAAAAGCAAGAAAGAAAAAAAAACACATACAACTTGAAATCTGAAGTCAATTTCAATTCGACTGGCAGAAAATTTAATTTTGGTTTTACCTGCTCTCTCTCTCTCTCTCTCTCTCTCTCTCTCTCTCTCTCTCTCTCTCTGTCTGTCTGTTTATCATCCCCACGTCTCTCTCTCTCTCTCTCTCTCTCTCTCTCTCTCTCTCTCTCTCTCCTTCCTTCCTTTTCCAGGCAATCTGTTGACGTCGTGAAAATTGCATTCGGGAACATGCAATATGAAATATCAGGTTATCGCCCCCCGCCCCCACCTCCCAACACACAAGGACAAAATAAACCCAACTGTCGTCCGTCGAGCTTTCTCCCGTCTGTCTTCTGTTTCTCCGTCTCAAACCCTTCTTCACCAGTCTGTCCGTGTCTGTTTGTCAGCATTTCATTTTAGCGTGATTTCGTACCCTGCCAATTTCGTATGTCTGTCTGAATCAATCACGTTTAGAATTCTGTTAGCTCAGGTTTCTATTTTTTTTTAATGAATTTTTGTCGTGTTTTATACAAATGTCTGTCTCTGCCTGTCTGTCTGTTCTCTTGGACGAAAGGAAGAAATATAAGATTTAGGCCAAAGGTCCAATCGCTGGGACCTATAAGACCATTCAGCGCTGAAGGGAAGACTTAAGAGTGAAGATTTGCAAGGTGCAACAGAAGGAAACCCTTTTGCAGTTGCACTACAAAATAAATGTTAAGAGAGGGTGGAAAGGAAGGTGGACGAAAGAATATGAAAGGAGGTTCAGTAAAAGGAATGAAAGGGGTCGCAGCTAGGGGTCGAAGGGACGCTGCAAAGAACATTATGCAATGTCTACAGTGCACCGCGCGGCGTGCACTGATGGCACTACCCCTCCTACGGGGGTATGTTTGTTTTTGTAATTTATCTATAATATTATTTCTACTTTTTGTAATTTATCTATAATATTATTTCTATTTTTGTCATGTATCTATAAGATTGTCTATTTTTTAATTTATCTATAATATTATGTCTATTTTTTAATTTATTTATAATACTGTCTAATTTTGTAATTCATCTATAATATTTCATATCAGCTAAATTCATCCAATGTAAATGTAAGTCTTTCAATTCGTTTACAACAATACTTTACGCCAGTGTTTGTTTACATTTATATATAAATCTAAAAACCAGTTTTCCATTATAGATACACATTATATTGTCATCCTGTTCTTGTAATTATTTTTATAATATCAATATGCCAGCTCATTTCATCGAATGCGTATTTAAGGCTTTCCATTTTACGCCAACTGTCTGTTTACATTTATAAATATATTTACAAATCAGTTTTTCATTATAGATACACAACATGAAACTCTGCCCTTTCTCTTCCTTCAATTAATATTTATCTGGACTTTAATCGTATCTTAGTAACGATCCAGACACGTTAGCTTAGCCTCCGTCACTTGCAAGAACTAGGTTGATTTCTTTAATAAATTTAAAGACTAGGAAAGAGAATTACTGGGAGATTTGTAACAAGGATCACTTTGGGTTTTGTGGCCTGGAAGGTACTATTTATCGAAGGGAGGAATTGTCAATATATCTGTTTTATTTTTAATCTTTATTTTCCACCTGTTTCTTGCCTTTTCCTTGGTGGGAATTATCTCTCTCTCTCTCTCTCTCTCTCTCTCTCTCTCTCTCTCTCTCTCTCTCTCTCTCTCTCCCAAAAGATGTATTACAGGCTATTTACAAAGCCGTTTGTCAGTACGTCACTTCAAGGAAATTTCCTGCTGTGCCTCTCTCTCTCTCTCTCTCTCTCTCTCTCTCTCTCTCTCTCTCTCAGATAAGGTGCTAAACAGACTATTGACAAAGCAGTTTGTCAGTACGTCACTTCAAGGAAATTTCCTGCTCTCTCTCTCTCTCTCTCTCTCTCTCTCTCTCTCTCTCTAGCATTCAGTGAGGTCTCCCACTAACTCCAGAGCAGTAACCGCCTGATTAATGACAGAAGGAGAGGTATCCTGGAATTAAAAAGATCAACTCAGGACGTGGCTTAAAATTAATTCCTTCGTCTCCTACAGCAGCGCCTTGGCTCATTAGGCACATAATTACCCGGGGATGGCGGAGAGATAGGCCAAGCTGCGTGGCATCTCATTTTTACGACGGGGAATACATTATATACGACCGCCGTCTTCATTTCAGGTCGTTCGTCTGATATATACACCAATTACGAAAAGGAGAAATATAAAAGCATATTAGTTTGTTTCGAGTTTCACAGCATAGAAATACGAAAAAAATGAAGGTGAAACTAAAAAATGAAAGAGAGAATAAGGAGGACAGGGAAAGTACGGAAAGAAAAAGTACAAAAAAAGAAAGTAGTGTACATGTGACTTTACAAAATAGGGAAACATAGAGGAATCTTGGTTGGTTTTGAATTTCAGAGCCTAAGGCAACGGGACGGTAACCTTAGGTAACCTAAGACCCTTTCTCTTGCCCAGGCCTGAAGAAGTAAAGAAAAGGGGAAAGAAAGAAATGCAGACCTTAGTAATGGAGGGGAAAAATACAGAAATTTATAAGTTAGAGGAAAACAGAAGCAGGAGAAAAATTCCAAAGCAGGATATATCACGAGGGCAAGAGATACAGCCTCTATTAGTGATGTCCAGAGCGGCTGTGGGAAGAGGCAGCCTGACAGGTTTTACGAGGAGGTGAATATCTCGCACGGAGCTGAACAGAACAGTGGCCTAAATAATATCTAGAGGGGAGGGGAAGGGGATTATAAAAAGAGTGGTTTCAATAATGAATAATCTCTCTAGAGCAAAATTTTTTTTATCAAGTTCCTCGGTAAAAATAATGAATATTATATTGAAAGAAACCTCTAATAAAACAGCCTGATATATACATATATATATATATATATATATATATATATATATATATACACACACACACACACACACACACATATATATAATAAAAAAAATATAATATATATATATACATATTATATATATATACTATATATATATATACTATATATATATCTATATATATATATATATATATATATATATATATATATATATATATATATATATAACTATATAACACACACACACACACACACATATATATAATAATATATATATAAATATATATATATATATATATATAGTAATACTTATATATAATATATATATATAAATATTATATATATATATATATATAGATATATATATTATAATATATATAATACCTATTACACAACCATCACACACCACACAGCACACATATATATATATATAATATATATATATATAGATATATATATACCTATATATATATATATAATATAAAACAGACTTAAAGCCTCTGATACCAGCATAGGTCCACAAAACTATATAAGTTGATTCAAGACGGCACCGGGAGCTCTTTCTTGATCCACATAACAAGAAATGATGACGATGGGCGCCAATATACCAACGCGGGCATTTGCATAATTACCTGTTTAACCTTATTAGACTGCTGCCCTCCCTGTTTAACGAACTATGAACCGGACGCTAATGTGTTTTATGTTATCCTTTAATGGCTGTAAGCACCGTATTTTCCTTTGTTTTTATTTTATTTTATTTTATGCAAATAAATCCTCGCGTCAAATGCAACCGTATCTTGTGTCCACTTTTTGTACTTCTTAAAAACTTTTTTTTTTTTTGTGGAGAGGTTTCTCATGCATTATATTTCTTTAGCTAAGAAATAGTAGTCATGTATATGTATGTGATATACGTATATATGCGTGTGAGTGCATATAAATTATGTAAATAGTGATATATGTATATATTTAATCTATATATATATTATATATATATATATATATAGATTATATAATTTAATAGGTATATCCTCTATATATATATATTATCTATAATGTAATTCAATGTAAAATATATATTATATATAATATAATAAGTATATATATATCTCTTAAAAATATAAATATCATATATACATATATATATATATATATATATATAATATACACTATACATATATATCTATATATATATATATATATATATATATATACTATATATATATATATATATATGTGTGTGTGTGTGGTGTGTGTGTGTGTGTGTGTGTGTGTGTGTGTGTGATAGAGAGAGCGAGAGAGAATATGAAGCATCAGTTCATTACTTATATACACGAAATTCATGGTTTTCATTATTCCTCATTTCCTTTATCAAATAAAAGGAGAAAGAAAACTGTATGAAGGGGAGTAAATAAAGAGAGTAAACAAAGGCTGCAAGAAGAAGTAGAAGAAGAAGACGAAGAGGGAGAAGAAGAAAAATCCTGATGAGGTATAATGGAAAATGACAATAGTTTGGACATAAGTAAGTTTCCTCATCTTGTTACTGGGAACGAAAACACAAGAAGAAGAAGAAGAAGAAGAAGAAGAAGAAGATGGAAGACTCTATTAAATGAAGAATAAGGAGAAGCGAGGTTTGAATTATGAAAAATATAGAAATTAAGGAATACGAATAAGTTGAAAACTGATAAAAGAGCGAAAGGAAAATAAGGAATTAGAGGAGAATGGAGCTGAAGAGAAAGGAGAATATGGAAATGAACCAAAGGTAATAATTCTGGTATATAAACAGATTCGCATTAGATTACTCTTTCTTTCTCTCATCTATATATATATATATATATATATATATATATATATATATATATATAGATATAATATATATATATATATATATATATATATATATATATATATCTATATATATATATATATATATATATATATATTAATACATATTTACATGCACTCACACGCATACATAGATTATACCTATATATATTTACACACATATATATTATATATATATATATATATATATATATATTATATATATATATATATAGTATATGTGTATCTGCCCTCTGATCTTCTTACACAACACACACACACAACACACACACACACACACACACATGCACACACACATATATATATATAATATTATATATATATATATTATATATATATATATATATATATATATATATATAATATATATATATATATACACACAGACACACACACAACACACACACACACACATATATATATATATATATTATATATATATATATTATATATATATATATACATACACTTATTATCGTGTCATCTACCTCTATAAGAATCACGTCCTTCGAGAACGTGTGTGCTCTCTCTCTCTGTCTCTCTATCTCTCTCTCTCTCTCTCTCTCTCTCTTTACGAGCCGCGCAATAAACAGTAGTAGTACACACGGCAACAAAAGTTCCGAGCGCAGGAGACGATAACGAGAAAAGATCAGGTCTCAGGAAGTCATCTCAGGGCTAAGCCGTCCCAGAATCCCGGGATTCTTGAAGAATTCTGACTTAACTCCCAAAGAGGAGAACACGCCTCGGCTGGACGGTTCTACGGATGATGACGGTATGCACGGGTGGATGGACGCTGTTGGAATAAGACTTGGATGGATGAGTGCGGCTGGTAGAGAATGGATTCCGAAGTGAACACGCCTTGGCTGGACAGTTCTATGGATGATGACGGAATGCGCTGGTGGATGGATGCTGTTGTTAGACTTGGATGGATGAGTGCATCTGGTAAAGGATGGATCCCGAAGAAAAACTCGGTTCGGCTGGAAGGTTCTATGGATGATGACGGAATGCACTGGTGGACGGATGCTGTTGGAATAAAACCTGGATGGATGAGTGTGGCTGATAGAGAATGGATGTGTCTAGCTGGAGGCCGCCAATGTGGATGAAAATAGTTGGAGGAAGATTTAGATGAATGCTTTAAGGAAACAAATGGATGAGAGGTAACTGTAAAGGCTCTATGGATTAATTTGGCAGGTAAAATGTGGATGACCGGGGGACTACGTGGATGAAAATAGTTGGAGAAAGTTTTGGATGAATGTAGCTATAGAAATATATTGATGAGAGATAACTCTAATATCTCTACACATTAATCAGTGACCTGGGAGAGTTCCAGTCTCTTTATCGAAGATCATTGGACAGAAGACGACATTTGCTTGATAGATTAGGTTAGGTTAGGTTTTTGGAGGTTAGGTTAGGTTATTTTAGTTGGTTAGGTTAGATTAGGTTTTTGGAGGTTATGTTAGGTTACCTTAGGTTTTGGAGATTAGGTTAGTATAGACTTCTGAAGGTTAGGTTAAGTTAGGTTTTTGTTGGTTAGGTTAGGTTAGATAAGTTTTTTGGAGGTGAAATAAGGTTAGGTTTTTGTTAGTTAGGTTAGATTTGCTTTTTGGAGGTTAGGTTAGGTTAGGATAGGTTTCTGGTTGTTAGGTTAGGTTAGAATGAGGTAGCTAAAATACCCTCTTCAATGCATATACTGTAAATTTATTACAAATATACAGATGATAGCTAAACGAATGAGTGTCTGAGTGTGGTTGTCAAACAATTTTGAAGGCAGATGTTTCTAAAACTACCGAATAATTTGAGTAAAAGACACTCCATTCATTTCCTATATCAAACGAATTTCGTTCAGAACATTCTTTGATACTCTGCAAGCCTTCTAATTGCTGGAAAATTCTTCTCTGTGATACCGTTTGCGACTCAGGAATAGCGATGTTTTAATTGGCGAACCGCAGTCTCGAAATAATTGGTGAAAACGAATGTTTACTTCTTCGTAATAGGGTCCAATATATGTGTGTATATGTGTATATAATACCGTGTGCGGACAATTTTTCGAAAAACCATCATTAGAAAGGCAATTGTTAGAAAAATTTTTTCGAAAACCAAATATTCGAAAACAATAGTTCGAATGTGTAATTGTTCGAATTTACAATTGATCGAAATAACAAATATTCGAATAAGCAGTTTTTCGTAATGAATATTGTTCGAATTCAAGAGTAACGTCGACTTGATGAAAAAAGCCCGACGGCAGTTTTGTATGTTAGCACTCTCTCTCTCTCTCTCTCTCTCTCTCTCTCTCTCTCTCTCTCTCTCTCTCTCTCTCTCTCCCAAAGTATAGTTATTCGAGAAACAACTCAATCGCATTGTTTGTATTTTAAGTACCTTAAAACAACTTATCGCATTGTTTGTATTCTATGTACCTTAAATAAAAAATAAATAAACATAAAAATAAACCGTTAACATATCCTTCAAAGCTTAAAGTTCCCATTGTTATTTTGGACGGTTTTCCATTTAGTAGGGAAGCTCTTAATCCCTATGATGGCTGAGTTCGTTCAAAGTGAACAAGGAAAGCCCATGTTATTGGTAAATGGACATTTATTTATTAAAGACAAGCAAATGCAAGATAAAATTTGTAAATTACTGTAAATGTCGCGCTATAACAGTAAAAGATGTTACCGTTTCTAAAGAACATAATCATGCAGGTGATCCAACTGGCGTAGAAGTGCGAAGATTTATTGAAAAAGTGAAAGACGACGCGAAAGGTACACGTGATTCCCCTCATTATATAATTCCAAATGCATCTTCGGATCTTAGCTCATCTGGAGCTCAGGGATTGCCAGCTGTCAACAGTATTAGGCACTCAATTAGAAGTTGTTCGCTTAGAAGAAAATTGTGGACTATCTACACCCTATCATAGGAAGGATATAGTATTCCCAGTCCAGTAGTATATGAGGATTTTCAAAAATGAAGATTTTTTAAATTTTGACTCGGGTCAGGAAGAAGAGAGTTTTCAGTCAAAATTCGAATGCTATTAGCATTGGCATTTATCCCAGAAGAGTCATTGAAACTTTTGAAAATTTAGTAGAAGAGTTATCTTCGCCTGAATTACTTCCGGTAATAGATTATTTTGAAGATAAACTGTGCAAAGATATGTTAAGGAAACTAATAAATTTAAGCTAAATTAATCGTTATTAACATCAATCATATTATCCTACATGGTTAGATAAAGTATGTTATTTAGATTCGCAGATATTATAAATAATAGATATTAATATATATACTATATATAGTATAGGTCATATATTATCTTATATAGATATATAGAGAATATATATATGAATAGAGTATAGATAGAGATATATAATACCACAACATACATACATACACACACAAAAAGCACACACACAACACACACACATATATATATATAGAATATATATAATAATATATATATATATATATAGTATAAAAATAATAATATATATATATATATATATATATTATATATATTATATCTATATATGTATATATATATATATATATATATATATATTTCCAAATAATAAGCCATGCCTGATGTTGTACGGAAAGGCACATCAGGCAACCAACCCCTTAGTGTAGGGATAACGGTGGGAAAGAGTAAGATATATATACACATTCATATGCATATATATGTGTATATATGTGTATACAATACATAAATTATAAACATATATATACACATATACAGATATATGACCTCTACCATCTCGACAAACAATTCTTTGAAGTTGCGAATTTGTTATTCACTGCAATGGAACTTATTTTGCTTCCCGCGAAACACAAACAAAGCGTTCGACTGTTATGAGAAGGGAATCTGAGGCCCAATTTGCGCTTTGTTCAACGAGAGATGTATAAACATCTGTCGAAACGGAAGGAGCATTTTTCCGACAACTCGTAACCAACTGTAAACGAGAACAAGACTTCCATCCAGAATCACGCGGGAAAAATCGAAAGCCAGAAGCTTCCTCGTTTCCCCAAAACGTGTATTGTTGGCTTTAGAAGCAAGAAGATTGATTGATAGATTGATATCATCCTGTAGTCACGCCACATGGGCCAAAAATGACATCTGTTGCATTTAAATCACCTAGCCCATCCATCCACCTCTCCCTAACCTCATGCCAAGCTATGTCCAGCATCAGACTCGATCCACCTTTCAGTAATTCTTTCACGAGTTTCTGCAGGTTTTCTTCACTATCTCACTCACATCAGTGCTGTTTTGCCTCCAATGTCATTCATGTATATCAAACGGTGACATTTCTTGCCTTCAAGTCACCTAGCCCATCCAAACTTTCATAATCTGCAAGCTCAGCAATGCCAAGAACTAGACTTTATCCCCTTTTAACAATTATTTCACCAGTTTCTGCAGGCTTTCCTCTATCTCAGATCAACACCATAACATCTGCTAACGTCAGCCATGCCACTGGGAACTCGTGACTCATTTTCTTATCCCTAAACTTTAGTCCTGCCTCTAATATACTTCTTCTTCTTTCTCCTCTTCGGACTAGTAAGGCTCAATAATGCATTTGAGAATCAAGTCAGTATCTCAAACAAAATTTATTTCTTTCCAATATGCATAGTAGTCTTCCCAGGCACCGATATCGCTCTCTCTCTCTCTCTCTCTCTCTCTCTCTCTCTCTCTCTCTCTCTCTCTCTCCTATTCTTCTTCTTCTTCATCTTCTTCTGAGTCCACGAATTAGGAGGAAAGGAAAGGCCAATAAAAATATAAACTATACTTCATTCCCCTTTACCTAATTAAGTTCATGAATGGAAGAAGAAGAAAAAGAAGAAAGCAAGAACGGGACGAAAAGAGGACCCGTACAATGAATGGAAGAAAAAGAAAAAAAAGAAGAAGAAAGGAGTAAAAGAAAGAAAAAGAAAAAAGCAAGCAAGCAAACAAAAACGGACGAAAGGAGGACTCGTCTCATGAATGGAAGAAGAAGAAGAAGAAGAACAAAGGAATAAAAAAAAAGAGAAAGCAAGCAAGCAAGCAAGCAAGCAAGCACGAACGGACGGACAGACGGAAGAATCGCCTGCAAAAGCGCCATGAATAAATTGTTCAGACAGAAAGGGCTTCCGCAGGACCAAAACAAACGGGCCGAACAGCCCCTTTGAGATGGTCCTGAAGTTTTAAAGAAGGAAAGGAAGCAGAGCTTGGACTTACAAAATAAAAAAAAAGGAGAGATTATAAAAAAAAATAAAAACAGAAGGGAGGAGGAGGAGGAGGAGGAGGAGGAATGAAGCAATAAAAAAAAATCAAACAAAAACCAAACGGAGCGAAGACTACACAAATATATGTATGTATGTATGTATGTATGTATGTATGTATGTATATATATATATATATATATATATATATATATATATATATATATATATATATATATATAGAATGGAGACAGGTTTGTTAATGCATGGCAATATCAGGAAGAGATTGGGACGTGGGAGATTATATATATATATATATTATATATATATATATATATATGTGTGTGTGTGTGTGTGTGTGTGTGTGTGTGTGTGTGTGTGTGTGTGCGTGTGTATGGGTGTGTATGTATGTGATTGAGAAAAAAGAAAGGCGTCTCACTGACAAACGCGAATTCCTATACAACATATTTCTTTCTTCCTCCGCTTTCTCTCTCCCACGCAAAATGCGAGAGAATATCCCCGACACTTTATCAGAAAACGCTCCCAGAATGACTTCTTCGGATCATGTTTATGTTTTCCATTCCCCAGGCGACCCAGATAAGCACGATGGCTGAATTTATTCCATTCTGTGCATAAAAGTAAGCTTTCTTATTCGAGATATATATGGGGGACGAGTCTTGAGTTTTTCAATTGCTGGTTGTTAGTTGTTTACGTCTTGATCTTAAGTATGAGGTCCCTCTAGGGTTGTCTCTCTGGAGAACATATTGGCAAGCATTGAAGGATAATTTAAAATGTGTAGTTTTTCTGTTTTCTGTTAACTGTACGTACGTGTATATGTATATATATATAATATATATATATATATATATATATATATATATATATATATATACACAATATATATGTATATAAATAAATATATATATCGAACTACAAATGTCCTTTAATATCTAATTCGCTCTACCTCGGAATTAATATATTTTCATATATGCTTAACCGAGGGGGTAATTTATTAAGCGATAATAGAATTGGCGATCGACAGGCGCGAACCATCGACCTCTCAATTCCAGGACTGGCAGTGGCCGGGGCTTCACTGCCAGTCCTGGAATTGAGAGGTCGATGGTTCGCGCCTGTCGATCGCCAATTCTATTGTCGCTTAATAAATTCCCCCTTCGTTAAACATATATGAAATATATTAATACCGAGGTAGAAAGAATTAGATATTAAAGGACATTTGTAGTTCGATATATGTATATGAATCACGGTAATGTGATAGACTATATATATATATATATACTATATATATATATATATATATATATATATATGAATAACTTGATCACGAAGTATATAAAACGTGATGCTATGTATAAATAAAGGTTTTTGCCACGAAGGAAAAATGATAAACGATAGTCAAGCACTTTCGGTCTAATGCATGCGACCCTTTACTCAGGGTCGCATTAGACCGAAAGTGCTTGGCTATCTCGCTTTTCATTATATATATATATATATATATATATATATATATATATATATATATATATATATATAATCTTTTCTCAAGTACGGGTACCTTCTGAAAACTTCACTCAACCCTTTCAAATCCTAGCACCCCCTGTTGTCAGGTCAAGCCAGTTCAACACTCCCTAACTAATATATTTGATTAAAGAAAGTTAATTTTATCGCCTTGTAAGTATTGCTTCCCAGCACCCCCTTTAATTGATGTGCTAGGACCCCGGGTTGGGGTCTAGAGAATATTTTTGTGAACGGTGAATAACATAATGACAAAGCTCTTTCACTTTTCGTTGATTGATAATTGTACGTAAATACATTTTCTCAAGCAAGAGATCCTATTGGAGGTATCACTCTTAGAGAATATATTTGTAAATACTAAATTGAACTATGACAAAACTTTAATACGCTTTCGTCGCAACCGAATTCCACTCAGCAATGCACCTCGAAACGTAACCTGGATTTGATTTAGCCGATACGACAATGACCAGGGTTTAGACACCGTCTTTAAAAGCCTCTCGCGACCCCAGCATCATCGTAACCTGGGGTACTTAGGGCCCTCCCTGGGGGGATTTTCGGTATTCATAGACGCTTCCTGAGCACACCACACTTTCCCGAGGGCCATATCAATAACGAACGTCTCCGGAGTTTACGATCATTACCTCCCAGGAGATGTTTCGGAATATGTTCAGAGGAGAGAGTTGGTTTATGGAAGGGGCTGTCTCCTTCCTGGTGAATATTTGTGATATGAGAGATGGAGGAGGCGCTTATAGGTCCAGTCTGCTACTTTATAAGTCTGACATCGATGTCGGACAGTCTGATTCGCAGGCGAAAACCGAGGACCTTTACAGGAATACTTGAGGTAACTGATGCATTATCAGTTCCACCTTTGTTGATGAGGATGGTGATAATACTGACTCTTCATTTGATGATGAGGATGATGAGAATCACGATAATGAAAGATAATCTGTTTCTTCGCCAGACACTCAAATTCGCGGTTTAAAACTGAGAATCATTACAACAATAATTTAGGTAATTGGCGCAATTGTGATAACAATGAATGTTCACTTGGTAATGATGGTGGGAATGGAGAGTGAGAAGTAATCTCTTTCCTTTCCTTCTCTCATATACATATACATATATCTATATACATATATATATAAATATATATATATATATATATATATGCATATACATATATATATATATATAATATCATATATTATATGTATGATGTATATGCATATTATATATATATATATGTATGTATATGTATATGTAAGCGAGAAGGAAAGTAGAGATTACTTCTCACTATCCATTCCCACTATCATAACCAGGTGCATGTATGTATGTATGTATGTATGATATGCATATATCTCTATATATATATACAATATATATATA
This sequence comes from Macrobrachium nipponense, assembly GCF_015104395.2. NCBI lineage: Eukaryota > Metazoa > Arthropoda > Malacostraca > Decapoda > Palaemonidae > Macrobrachium > Macrobrachium nipponense. The sequence continues at coordinate 58,454,336 of NC_061090.1, read as the reverse complement.
TATACTATATATATATATATATATATATATATATATATATATAGGCGAATACCACAGGAAAATGATAGGCAGATATCCAAGCCTATCATTTTCCTTGACAATGTCTTAGTAACGACGAAAGCGCTTGGATTTCTGCCTATCATTTTCCTGTGGTATTCGCTTATTTAATGAAGTCACGTCCGTCAACCGTGATGATTTTTTAAGCATAGATATATATATATATATATATATATATATATATATATATATATATATATATATAAAGTACAAAATATGAAGAAGCCGTAAGGCAAGCTGATATCTGACGCATGTTTTAAAAAAAAAAAAAAAAAAAAAAAAAAAAAAAAACCGAGGCTGAACAAATGAACTATAGTGAACTACAAGATGTAAGTAAGTTAACTTGCGACCACCAAAGCAAATAGAGAATTTTTCCTCTTTGAACGCTGTTAGAAAAAAAAAAAAAAAAAAAAACAAAAAACCGAGCTCGAACAAATGGAACTATAGTGAATACATGATGTAGGAGTATAACTCAAGACCAAAACAAATAGAGAACTGTTCCTCTTTGTAAGTCAATTGAACAGCAAACAGAGATGAGTCGTCTAAGTAACTACTTCAAAGAAGTCGTCCAGAGCGTATACAGTTTTAGCTCCGAGGCGGCACCTGGAAGCTTGGTATAGGATTCCTGGAATCCATTGCTATGGTCAAGTGCCTCTGGATGTTAGCGAAAGGAGGAGGAGGAGGAGGAGGAGGAGGCTGTGTAAATGCTAGTACAACGTTCAAAGGGCTCCTCCTTCAAGTTACATAATCAGATTACTTTTTGAGATGCGTCGTCGCCAAGTTGGCATACTGTGCTCACTGGAACGAGGATTCTAGTTTTGGAAGTCCTCAAGGTTTTACTGAACGCCTTAAATTCAACCATTGTTAACCCTGGGGATTTATACTGTAATATATTTATAGTATATATGTATGTAGTATGTATGTATGTATGATATATATATATATATATATATATATATATATATATATATATATATATATATATATATATTTACCTTTAACCTAATATTATTTTTTAAATTGATATTTTATTCACCTGTTATTTTGTACCCTTTGTTATATTTTTTTACATTGTGTTTTAACTCCCCTTGATTTTATACCCGTTATTTTTAACACTATTTTTTACCCACGTTACTTTTTACTCTTTGTTATTCTTACTCATATTATTTTTTACACCTTGCTATTGTTTACTCCCTATTATTTTTATCCCTGTTATTTTTTACGCCCTGTATTAATCATATCCAGAGAGACTCACTCAAAGAGAGAGAGAGAGAGAGAGAGAGAGAGAGAGAGAGAGAGAGAGAGAGCGTGCACCACCATATAACTTCCTGCCATCGTTGTCGAAGCCATGACAGCTTATAGCCATAGCCATTTTTTTCCCCTCGCCATTTTCGAAACGGTCTCTCATAATGCGTCCTGGGGCTCCCTCTTCTTGGAAGGAGCCATCCTTCACAGATATTGAATATGAATCGTATTTTCACACTTCTGAAGACCCGATCTTCTAATATACTGCCGGGGGGAGGGTAGGGGGGAGATAAGACATTGTCTAGCAGGGGGAGGTAAGGTCACTGAACCTTCAGGCAACGGAGTCATTTATTTTTTATAAGGTAAAGAGTTCTGAAAGTTGAAGGGAGTTTTCATTCGTGTAATGAATAAAGGTGCCTCTGAATTGTGGGAATCAGGGAAGACGTCGAGAGAGAGAGAGAGAGAGAGAGAGAGAGAGAGAGAGAGAGAGAGAGAGAGAGAGAGAGTTTTATTAGTTGTTAAAGGATAATTGAATTTGGAGAAATGAATTTTACTTGGTTTGAGAGAGAGAGAGAGAGAGAGAGAGAGAGAGAGAGAGAGAGAGAGAGAGAGAGAGAGAGAGAGAGTTTTATTAGCAATTAAAGTTCATTAGATATTTTTAGTATTAAATTTGGGTGAATGAATATCACTTGTTGAGAGAGAGAGAGAGAGAGAGAGAGAGAGAGAGAGAGAGAGAGAGAGAGAGAGTTTTATTAGTTATGAAAAGATAACTGAATTTGGAGAAATGAATGTTACTTGGTTTGGAGAGAGAGAGAGAGAGAGAGAGAGAGAGAGAGAGAGAGAGAGATATCATTACTGAGAAACCTTCAAATTATTGTTTTTAATTGCTGTGATTGTATTAGAAGACAAAACAACGTACAACAAAAGCAAAGGAATAAAAAAAAAAACCTACAAAAAAGGATGACACCATAATTCAAAAGGGTTTCCTTTCAGGAAAAATTAGTTTTGAAAGGCTTTCCTTGAGTGGTTACGTGGGAAGATTAAAGACATCTTTATATTCTTAAAAGAATAAAAAAAGAATTTTTAAAATTCAGTTTTCTACTCGTAGGGAGGTCGTGCCGTCAGCGTACCTCATACGGCGCACTGTAGGCATTACTTAAGGTTGTTTGCAGCGCCCTTCCTTAAGTCCCTAATTGCAACCCCTTTCATTCCTTCTGCTGTACCTCTGTTCATATTCGCTTTCTTTTCACTCTCTCCTAACTATTGCTCCATAGTGCAACTGCCTAAAGGGTTTTCTCCTATTACACTTTCAAACCTTTTTGCCGGCAATTTCCTGAACTGCAACCCCTTTCATTCCTTTTACTCTACCTCTGTTCGTATCCTCTCCCTTCGATCTTAATTTCTCGTCATCATCATAAAAAATTGAAGAGTCGGTATTATCACCATCTTCATCAGCAAAGGTGGAACTGATAATGCATCAATTACCTCAAGTATTCCTGTAAAGGTCCTCGGTTTTCGCCTGCGAATCAGACTGTCCGACATCGATGTCAGACTTATAAAGAAGCAGACTGGACCTATAAGCGCCTCCTCCATCTCTCATATCACAAATATTCACCAGGAAGGAGACAGCCCCTTCCATAAACCAACTCTCTCCTCTGAACATATTCCGAAACATCTCCTGGGAGGTAATGATCGTAAACTCCGGAGACGTTCGCTATTGATATGGCCCTCGGGAAAGTGTGGTGTGCTCAGGAAGCGTCTATGAATACCGAAAATCCCCCCAGGGAGGGCCCTAAGTACCCCAGGTTACGATGATGCTGGGGTCGCGAGAGGCTTTTAAAGACGGTGTCTAAACCCTGGTCATTGTCGTATCGGCTAAATCAAATCCAGGTTACGTTTCGAGGTGCATTGCTGAGTGGAATTCGGTTGCACGAAAGCGTATTAAAGTTTTGTCATAGTTCAATTTAGTAGTTACGAATATGTTCTCTAAGAGTGATACCTCCAATAGGATCTCTCACAATTATCAACCAACAAAAAGTGAAAGAGTATTGTAGCTTTGTCATTATTGTATTCACCGTTCACAAATATATTCCCTAGAGCAGTGTTTCCCAACCCGCTTGGGTTGCTGAAATCAATTATAGGGGGTGCTGGGAAGCAATACATACATGGCGATAAAATTAACTTTCTTTAATAAAATATATTTGCTAGTGGGTGTTGAACTGAGTGCTAGGATCTGAAAGGGTTGGGAAGACTGTTCTAGACTAGAGTGATGCCTTCAGAAGAGACCCATACCTGAGAGAGAGAGAGAGAGAGAGAGAGAGAGAGAGATGAGAGAGAGAGAGAAGATATGTATGTATGTATGTATGTATGTATGTATGTATGTATGTATGTATGTATGTATGTATGTATGTGTATATATAGATATATATATATATATATATCATATATATATATATATATATATATATATATGTATATATATATATATATATATATATATATACGTACATAAAGTTAACAGAAAATAGAAAAAACTACACACCTTAAATCATCCTTCAATAATTGCCGATATGTTCTCCGGAGAGATAAGCCGAGAGGGACCTCATACTTAAGATCAAGACGTAAACAACTAACAACCAGCAATTGAAAAACTCAAGACTCGTCCCCCATATATATCTCGAATAAGAAAGCTTACTTTTATGCACAGAATGGAATAAATTCAGCCATCGTGCTTATCTGGGTCGCCTGGGGAATGGAAAACATAAACATGATCCGAAGAAGTCATTCTGGGAGCGTTTTCTGATAGACGGTCTCAGGCGACTCTCTCGTATTTTGCGTGGGAGAGAGAAAGCGGAGGAAAAAAGAACGATATTGTATAGGCGTCGTGTTAACTACGTATATATGAATCGTTAGCTTGTCTGTAAGACTCTCTCTCTCTCTCTCTCTCTCTCTCTCTCTCTCTCTCTCTCTCTCTTCTCTCCATGATAATATTGGTTTGAACATATCTATAAAATCTAAATATCATTTTGAAACTCACTTCAGAACGTAAGTCTGTGTGTGTGTGTGTGTGTGTGTGTGTGTTTACATGATAGTATTGGTCTGAACATATCCATAAATTTTAAACACCTTTCTGAAATTAATTTCAAAACGTAAGTCTCTCTCTCTCTCTCTCTCTCTCTCTCTCTCTCTCTCTCTCTCTCTCTCTCCTATATGCACACACACGCAATATATTTTAAAAATATGGTCAAGTAATATGTAACACAATGCCCAATCGTAATACAGAATAAATAAGTGAATAACGGAGATGATAAACGAATGAGGATACTGAAAATGATAAACGAATAAAGGTTACGATGAATAAAGGAAATGAAAATGACAAATGAATAAAGGAAATGATAAACTGATCAAGGAAATGAATACAATAAACCTGACAGAAAGATAAGAACGCAAACTTGTGACAATTGTGATGCACCAGAGTAAAAATATGTTAAAGCAATATGTTAGTCAAACAGAATGAAATAAAGGAACGAAGGAGATGATAAACGAATAAAGGATATGATAAGTCAACAAAGGAAATGAATAAAACAAACCTGACAGAAAACGATAAGAACACAAACTGATAAATGTGATGCACAAAAGAGAGGAAAACTGTGGTTAAATCATTTTTCGAAACAAAATGAGCGGTGGGTCAATCGACCGGCAAAGAAAATAACCGAAAGCAATGAAATTGTGGCCCCCTCCCCGCCCCCAGGGAAGGGGGCTTGATTTGGGACTAGTGGGACTTTCTCCTCTCGTACTGAAACTTGAAGGCTGATTGTGGATGGCATTTATGACAATTTATGAGAATTTATTCCCCGGGGGAATAATATCTTGGAGATCTCCATTTATGACGAAACTGATCAATGGCTCGTGGTGACTTATGACACTTACTCAAGATGACACGAGTATGTGAGGTTCTCCCTGAAGCGTGGGGTTTTACCTGAAGCGTAAGGTTTTCCCTGAAGCGTAAGGTTTTACCTGAAGCGTGGGGATTTCCCTGAAGTGTGAGGTTTTACCTGAAGCGTGGGGTTTTCCCTGAAGCGTAAAGTTTTACCTGAAGAGTGGGGATTTCCCTGAAGTGTGAGGTTTTACCTGAAGCGTGGGGTTTTCCCTGAAGTGTAAAGTTTTACTGAAGAGTTTTTACCTGAAGAGTTTGGGGGGATTCCCTGAAGTGTGAGGTTTTCCCTGAAGCGTGGGGTTTTCCCTGAAGCGTAAAGTTTTACCTGAAGAGTGGGGATTTCCCTGAAGTGTGAGGGTTTTCCCTGAAGCGTGAGATTTTCACTGAAGCGTGAAGTTTTACCTGAAGCGTGGGGTTTTCCCTGAAGCGTGAGGTTTTCCCTGAAGCGTAAGGTTTTCCCTGAAGCGTGGGGTTTTCCCTGAAGCGTGAGGTTTTCACTGAAGCGTGAGGTTTTCCCTGAAGCGTGAGGTTTTCCCTGAAGCGTGAGGTTTTCTAAGCTAAGGGGTTTTCCCTGAAGCCTGAGGTTTCACTGAGCCTGAGGTTTTCCCCGGAAGCATGAGTTTCCCTGAAGTGTAAGGTTTACCTGAAAGCGTGAGGTTTCATGAGTGTGAGTTTTACCTGAATGTGGGGGGATTTTCCCTGAAGCGTGAGGTTTTCACCTGAAGCGTAAGGATTTCCCTGAAGCGTAAGTTTTTTACCCTGAAGCGTGCATGAGGTTTACCTGAAGCATGGGTTTCTGAAGTGTGATTTTTCCTGAAGCGGGAGCAATGAGGCATCAGGTTTTTTCTAAGTGTGAGGATGGGGTTTTTTTCCCCCCCCCTGAATGGATGCTTCCCTCAATTTTTTTTGTGAAAGTTTTACCCTCCTGAAAGCATTTCCCGAGTTTTCCTGAAGCGTGAGGTACTGGTTTTCAGGTTTTTACCTGAAGCGTGAGGTTTTCCCTGAAGCGTAAGGTTTTACCTGAAGCGTGGGGATTTCCCTGAAGTGTGAGGTTTTCCCTGAAGCGTGAGGTTTTCACTGAAGCGTGAGGTTTTTTCCCTGAAGCGTGGGGATTTCCCTGAAGCATGAGGGTTACCCTATAGCGTGAGGTTTTCACTGAAGCATGGGGATTTCCTTGAAGCATGAGGGTTTCCCTGAAGCGTAAGGTTTTACCTGAAGCGTAAGGTTTTACCTATAGTGTGGGGATTTCCCCTGAAGTGTGAGGTTTTCCCTGAAGCGTGGGGATTTCACTGAAGCGTGAGGTTTTCCCTGAAGCACAGGCCATCTCTAAGCTGACCCAACCATCTTACCAAAGTGATCGAGTTGTTTTATTCGTAGGGGAGACCTTTCACCACCTTCTTCTTCTTCTTCTTCTTCTTTTTCTTCCTTCTTCTACTTCTCCGGAGAGAAAGCACGACAAAGGGGGGGGGGGGGGGGGGGACGTCGAAGGACTCTGCTTTCTCCGTAATGGCGCTGACGTCATCTGTGTAATCCCTTCATTCCTGGGCGCTTCCAAACGCGAGATCTACTGCTTAATTTTATTACCTCCGGCGCGAATGGAAACTTACGAGGCTCTGTTAGCGCCGTCCTGGAAGGGAATTCTTCCGGGTCGTAAGATTCCAGTCCGAATGGCTCTCTCTCTCTCTCTCCTCTCTCTCTCTCTCTCTGAGATTTCTGTAAGTGTTACATTTCACGTGAGTAATGTTAGAAATGTTCTACATTATTTTACCTATTTAAAATCTCTCTCTCTCTCTCTCTCTCTCTCTCTCTCTCTCTCTCTCTCTCTCTTCTCTCTCGTAAGTGTTACATAGTACATTTCACACGCGTATTGTCAGATATGATTCACATTATTTTGCCTATTTAAAAGTTTCCATTAAATCTCTCTCTCTCTCTCTCTCTCTCTCTCTCTCTCTCTCTCTCTCTCTCTCTCTGTCACGTCCGTTGCCCGAAAATCATTTGGGCAATTCAGGGCTGAAGTTCAATGGCCATTTCTTTTAAATCTCGTTGGAAACTTCACGCATTTTACCCCCTCTTCCACCCTACCCCCCAACCAACACCCCCCCCCCCTCTCTCTCTCTCTCTCGCTCTCTCTCTATCTCTCTCTCTCTCTCTCCTATGAATATTTTTGCATATTCTTGCAATCCTGAATTCCTTTTGATTGTAATAGGAACCGAGAGGTAATCTTCATGAAATCTTTATCAACACATTTGCTATTATTATATTATTATTATTATTATTATATTATTATTTTATTATTATTATTATATTATTATTATTATTATTTGTGAAGAAATCCACAGTGGTGTAATGTGTAAATTATATATTACAAATATATTTTTCCGTGGAATTATTCACCATTTAGTGACTCGTGTTATCATGACATTTGTACGTAAATTATTATTATTATTATTATTATTATTATTATTATTATTATTATTATTATTATTATTATTATTATTATTATTATTATTATTATTATTATTAAGTAAAGGCTACTTCCGCAGCCTTACACTCGTAGAGATTTTTCTCTATATTTCTTCTTTTTTCCTCTACAAGTGTAACGCTGCTGAAGTAGCCATTACTTTTAATAAAGTATGCTTGAGAGAGGCTCTGCTCCCTAAGTACACTAATATTATGATGATGATTATTATTATTATTATTTGAAGGTAGGAGACCCTCTCCCAAATAAGTTTTATTAAAGAGGATGGCAGCATCAGTGGAACTGATTTTATATATCATCTTTTCAATTCTTATTATTATTTTCTTCTCCTCATCAGCTATTAGCATATATCAGCCCTGATGAGAAGAAAAATAATAAGAAGAAGAATTGAAATGGCAATATACAAAATCACTTCCACTGATGCTGCCCTCCTCTTTAACAAGACATACTATTATTATTATTATTATTATTATTATTATTATTATTATTATTAATTATTATTATTATTATTATTATTATTATTATTATTAGCGCACCCTTGTGCTGTTACATAAAAGACGCAGAAAGTAGTAAATTTCCCATTGATTCTTGCAATCCGACCAAGGCATATTCACCCTTGCATACTTTACGGGACCACCCGGCCATACTCATTCTGCCGACTTTATAGGGCATCCCAGTGACGAGGATTGCTGTGTCCTCGGAATGGGTTAGTCCTCCGAATACCGTAATATCCTTAAAGGTTAGTCCTCTGAATACCGTAATATCCTTAAAGGATTTCGTGTGTGTGTGTGTTTATACGTGCGTGTGTGTGTGTGGTGTGGTGTGTGTGTGTTTATGCGTGCGTGCGTGCGTGTGTGTGTGTGTGTGTGTGTGTGTGTGTGTAAAAATAAAATAAAAATTAAAATTAAAATAATAATAGAAATTAATAAAAACATAAAAATAAACATAACATAATAGTGATAAAAATAAAAGAAACAAAATAAAAATACAAATAATAAAAATAAAATAACTACTAGACTCGCGTAACCAGTAAATTGCTGTTTTAGCACTGGAAGACACATTTATAATAGAGAGAAAAATAAGCATATTTTGTGTTTGGTATATCAGGATTGTTGTGTTATCATTAAGACGAAGTCCAAAACTTTCACATAATGCAATCTAACAAACTTCAGAGCTTCAAAAAAAAAAAAAAAAAAAAAAAAAAGTTACGTTGATAAATGTTAAGAAAACTAAGACGAAGTTCTGAAAGGCTTAACAGGAGGGACACCTTTTTGCAGTTGCACTGAGAAACAATTGTTAGGAGAGGGTGGGGAAAAAAAGTATATCTTAGTTCAACTAAACCACTAAGCTGATTAACAGCTCTCTTAGCTAGGGCTGGCCCGAAGGATTAGATATTTTTTTACGTGGCTAGGAACCAATTGGTTACTTAGCAACGGGACTTACAGCTTTTTGTGGGATCCGAACCACATCGAGAAATGGATTTCTATCACCGGAAATAAATTCCTCTGGTTCTGGTTGGTAAGATGGAAGAAAGAGAATGATAATGGAGGTGCAGTAAAAGAAATGCATGAGGTCGCAGCTAGGGTCCCATGGGACGCCGCAACGAACCTCAAACATTGCTCACAGCGCACCTGATCGAGAAGAAATCAATATTTTCATCTGGAACTGTGTCTTTGAAATGACCTCCTCAGAAAAACCGAGCGAAGCGAAATCACAAAAAAGCAAACGTCGGCGAAACGAAATATAAATATTTTTTATGCTAATGCGGCGACGTCCTTGAAATGGCCGCCCGACCTCTTTAAAAGGCAACGAGATTAGGAAACTTCCTCGCAAGTGAAGGAGAGAGACTGGAGTCCCAAATAGCTTTGATGATGACGCGTCGTAAATTCTACTCGGGGGAGAGAAACCGCCGATATAAATGTATTACCAGATCGTGTCAGCGAATGTCGATCGCTTCAGGGACCATTAAGATCATCTCGAATGGCAAATGTGTCCTCCTGTCGTCACGTAACAGCTGTTCTGCCACGCCCACATTCCGCTTTTCCCCTAGCCATGATCTGATTGTCAGGCGTGAAGAGAGAGAGAGAGAGAGAGAGAGAGAGAGAGAGAGAGAGAGACCCATATATCATAAATATCATCTCGTTTTGGTTTCCCTCCCTCCACGGGATCTGATTGATTGCTTGATATCCAACGCCATCTGTTGATGCGGGAAGGAACTAACAATATTATGAGCGATCGCAAAAGGAATCAGAGAGTGATGAAATCTCTCTCTCTCTCTCTCTCTCTCTCTCTCTCTCTCTCTCTCCTTGGGGCACCAAACGAGATGAACAAGAGACGTAAAAAGGGTCTTCCGTCCTTCCCCAACTTATCCTTTCTTCGTCCCCTTCTCTCTCTCTCTCTCTCTCTCTCTCTCTCTGCCCCCTCAGCATTCAGACGCACCACTGGCTTCGCCTGAAGTGGCTTTAATCACCACTTCGTCTCCTAACAGCGTCTCCCAAATGACACTTCTCTTTCAAACTCAGCCTAATTATTTCATGTACACTACCAGACGGAGATCAAACTCGTGAAGAGGACATCCAGGGAAATGTCCCTAAATCAGAGGAGGAAACTTCCGTAAATCAGGGGAAGAAACGTCCCTAAATCAGAGTAGGAAACCTCCCTAAGTCAGGGGAGGAACAGTCCCTGAGTCAGGATAAGAAACGTCCCTTAATCAGGGGAGGAACCGTCCCTCGATTAGGGAAAGAATCGTCCCTGAATCAGGGGTGGAAACGTCCCTAAATCAGAGTAGGAAACCTCCCTAAGTCAGGGGAGGAACAGTCCCTGAATCAGGGTAAGAAACGTCCCTTAATCAGGGGAAGAACCATCCGTAAATCAGGGGTTGAAACGTCCCTAAATCAGGTTAAGAAACATCCCTAAAGTAGGGGAGGAATCGTCCCTAAATCAGGAGAGGAACAGTCCCCGAATCAAGGGAGGAAGATTCCCTAAATCAGAGGAGGAAACGTCCCTAAATTAGGGGACTGGAGTGGAGGGGGGAAATACTCGTCAGGACTCTCCAGATTTTGCCTTGGTGTGTTCATCTCCCTCCACCGCGCGGCCTCCCCCCCCCCCCCCCCCCACCCCCCCCCCCCCCCCCCCCCCCCCCACTCTCTCTCTTCCTCTCTCTCTCTCTCTCTCTCTCTCTCTCTCTCTCTCTCTAGGGGGGGCCACAGGTAGGAAGCCAGCAGATTTTAATAGTTGTTGAAGTTATATTCTTTCAATTTATTATAAAAAAAATGTAATTTCTTTAAGAGATGAACCCAATTTTTGCACGGATTACGAGTTTATTATTATTATTGTTATTATTATTATTATTATTATGTTTTTTTTTTTTTTTTTTTTTGCTTTATCACAGTCCTCCAATTCGACTGGGTGGTATTTAAAATGTGGGGTTCCGGGTTGCATCCTGCCTCCTTAGGAGTCCATCACTTTTCTTACTATGTGCGCCGTTTCTAGGATCACACCTTCTGCATGAGTCCTGGAGCTACTTCAGCCTCTAGTTTTTCTAGAGTTTTGCCAGACCACTGAGCTGATTATCAGCTCTCACATGGCTAGCCAGAAGGATTCGTCTTTACTTATATTTTTTCATATATTACGTCAAGTAAGTTACAAATGTTCAAGACTTTACAATTAGATTAATTGCGAATGATGAGGCTTCTGACTAAATCTCACTGATGGATTTATCAGCAAAAATTGATGGTCAATTTTATGATCTAAGATATTATCCATGAACATCAAGTTGAGTATCAAGTTTCAGAAATATATGGCATTTTTTGTCAGATGCTTCGCCATTTGCAATGAATCCAACTGTAATATTTTTTTGAAAAACTGTAACTTGATTAACATCATGTATAAAAAAATAAATCAATAAATATAAAAACAAATATTTATGAGAACAGAGCCGTACTCTATCAAGGAGTATGTAGAATTTTTCACAAGTCCAGCTTCAAAAAAGAAAAAAATAAAGAAAAAAAAACGCACAAAATCAGCCTTTTTGACTCTATAAACTTCCCTATATCTTCTTTAATGGGTGTCTTGGGAAGGGGGTTAGATTTTTTTGCAGG